>NW_023651923.1:0-15000 GCF_015228065.2 Penaeus monodon
TTAAAATAATTCTGTTGTCAATGATGTAACACAAAAAGCTAAAAGACAAAAAAGGAAATACTGTGTATCCTGATTTGTATATATACTTCAGTTAATAAGTCAAGTAGATGTCCGTTATCATTAAAAATTACACAGTGTCTGTTTTGGACACTGAACCTGTGGTGGATACCATGAAATCCAAAACCCTAAAGCAACTTTCGCATTCCATATGTAATAGAAAAATATTTTGACTGAATCAGAGAAATGCTTTTAAACTTTCCACATCCCTGCGAAGCGAACATTAGTGTGCATAAATAATATAAGTTGCAGAATAGTCAGGTACTTTTTCCATATTTTTTTGAAGCTTCCACGATTTTTTTGCTTGTAATTAAAAAACGTACCA
The DNA here is from genome assembly GCF_015228065.2 of Penaeus monodon. NCBI lineage: Eukaryota > Metazoa > Arthropoda > Malacostraca > Decapoda > Penaeidae > Penaeus > Penaeus monodon. The sequence continues at coordinate 383 of NW_023651923.1, forward strand.
GCTTATTAAGTACTTTAAGGGTTTTCTATTGACCTTTTCATTTGAAGTAAAATAAAAAAACCTGCCATTTTTTTAACACCTTGTATGTCAGTACAAACTTCGATGATATCGTGATATGTACAACCATGATACAACTTGAAACAATATATAAAAGTACATTTCGGATGCTACGAAAGGTCCATAACCGTAAAAGGTCTAAAATATAAAAGGTTGTGTATCCTGATTTGTTGATATACCTAAATCAATAAATGAAGTAAATGTGCGTAAATCATTGGAATTAGGGCATTTGTCTGATTTGACATGGAACTCACTCGCGGTGGATATGATGATGTCCAAACCCTATGAAAATTTCCACATTGCATATGAAGTACAATGTATGTGATAAGTAAAAAAAATTTTTTGACTGAATCTGAAAATAAAATTAAAAAATCTAATTAAATAATTATTTCTCTTTTTCTCAAAACTTTGTGTAACAGTACAAATTCCATTATTTTGTGTTTTGTAGTGACCAAAATACATGAAACAATGTATCAAGTTTTTAGGGGTTTCGGGATGCTACAAAAGGCCTTTAGATAGGCCTATTTTGACTCAATGCTTTCCGAGTCTAGAGCATGTGCAATGGAAGTCGAAGAAAGAATAAAGGTAGAGTGGAGAACGCGGAAAGGAGCTGGAATGGTCTTTGATGAAAGGATGTCAAAGAGACTAAGAACAATATTTACAGAACAGTGAAGACTAGTAATAAAAACAACAGAGCAGAGACATGGCCACTGAAGACGGGATGGGGAACCTGGGGAGAGGAGATGGGAATGTTTATATGGGCAGTGAGTTTCTCGCTTTGAAACCCTTTAAGAAATAAAGATGTAAAAAAGGAGGGCAGGAGTAGAGCTTCCAACAGACAAGATAGAAAAATCAAAAGTTCAGATGATTTTGGGCGTTTTTCAAAGTAAAAGAAGATGAGGAAGCAGTCAAAGAATGTTGAGAAAAACCCCCCATGAAGAGGGTCGAGGGGGAGGCAGAGCAAGAGATGGAAGAAGAACATGCAGAGGAAAAAGCGAAGAATTGGAGCAACAGAAGACCTAATAGGCGGAAAAAAGAAAAGAAAAAAAGAAAATGGAGAAGAATCGTACCATGGTACCCGTCCCAACCCATAAGGAAACGACAAGAGAAGATTGTTCAGCCCCATAAGGTTAGAAACATTACATCAAGCATGGTAGTTTTAACAGTGGATAATCTGTGTGTATTTGACATTAACATAAGGCTTTTTGATTTAACATTTCCGAAACACTAAGCACTGTAATACACTCTAATAAACTTTGCCCTTTATGTGTTGAAACATCTTGTCGGTTTGTATGTATCCTTTCCCTTTGGGTACCTTTGATACACTCCGGCCACCAATCAGAGCGCAACATTTTTCAGATATTTTCACGTTGTCGATAGGGATTTATATTTTCATTAATTGTTTAATCGCATCCCAAGTTTCTTGATATATATATATTTTTTTATTGTAAAGGTGCATAAATATTTGTCTTTTTAGCGGTAATATCAAATACATGCTTACTCTATATGGGTAAGCTTTCAAGTCAATCATACTATCGTTGGAACGACATGGTGAGTGTCCGAGTCATAGGACGCGGTGTTGACTTCAGGGGGATGAATGTCTAACTTTATGATATAAAACTTACCCTACTCAAAAATACAAAAGAAAAGGCTGAGTATCTTGATTTGTTGATATAATTCAATCAATAAAAATAACCGTGAACATTGGAATTACCCAGTTGTCTGATTTGGAAACAACCTTGCGAGAGGAATAGTTGTTATAAACAATATAAGTTGCAGAGTAATCAGGTACTATTTCCATTTTATTTGAAGATTCCATAATGTTTTGCATGTAATTAAAAATCATAGCTATTTTAGTACTTTAATTGTTTTTTATTAGTTTTTGTATGTGATTTTTTTTTTTTCCTCCAAAAATTTGTATGTTAGTACAATTTTGATGATATCGTGTTTTTGTAGGGACCACAATACAACTTGCATGTGTCAAAGTACATTTGGGAAGGGTACAAAAAGCCTATAATATTTCTTTGAGAGGGGATTGTCTTGGTTTCATTATCAAAGGCTAATTTAAATCAGTTGACCACACAAAACGCAATAAATAAACTTAATAAAGCTGGCAGATACTGTGGGCCTGTAAGAGTATATTGCTACCCGGGTGGTCTTTGTCTCTGGCAAACTTTGTTAGGTGGGGAGGATGACCTGGGCATGTTTCATGAAGGGCCCGGGGCAAATACCAGCTGGCTGTGGGGGAGGGCGGAGGAACAACCAAAGAGGAAGCGTTGGGTGCTGCCCCTTAAGCCTCGTGTGCCCCTTGTGACCTGATAAACTTTGTTTCCCTTTTTATAAGCGTATGTCAGTTTTTCCCCCTGTATTGTGCCTATAGAAAAGTGAAAGGGGAAAATCTTTTGTAAAAAAAGGGAAAGACGGTCATCGTTGTTTTTTTTCGGCCCTCCTCGTAATTGGGTGTTCGGGGACCTGTGGTGCCGGTGCCTCTTGGACTTTCTGTTCCGCCCTGGGGGATAACACGCCGTCTCCCTACCTGCCTTGTGTTGGTGGCAGAGTGACGAGGCATCGGGTAACAAATGGTGTCAGGTGGGGGGTTTGTGATATTTGTCATAAGAGCGCCATTTTCGCCCAAAGATGGGGCAGCCATGAGGGAGAGGAGGTATGACTGGGCACCGAGTGGGGTAAACCGAGCCAATGGACCTGATCATGCCTTTTCTGGCCGGTATGAAGGAAAAAAGGGGCAAAAAGGGCAAAAAGCAGCACAGAGGGCACACGAGCAGCCCCCATCTCGTCGAATGCGGGCAAGGAAGGCAAGGAACAGTTCTGCCGACTTGTTGGGTGCTACACAATTTTGCATTTGAGAGGGAAAACTCCAGTACACCAAAAGGCCTGCAACAGCGGGAAGAGTGAACTATGGGGAGGTGCAACTCTAAAAAGGCGATTTTCGGGGCCTGGGGGGGAAATGAAGGCGGGAGGGGGCGTCACGAGGTATAACTTGGAAGCAAAAAGGCAGACGGGTTCTGGCAACAGATCCCAGAGTGTCGATTTACTGGGGTCTGCCGGGGGCCCGTGGCGGGAAACCCCGGGGCCCTCGCAGCGTCGTGTCGGACCAGTGGTCGCGCAAGGCTGGGACCCTTGGAACCGCCCCCTTTGGGGTATAGGGGGGGCGGCAAACTCGGCCCCGGGTCAACCCCCCCCTCGTTGCCCCCTCACCCCCCTTTCCCCCCCGGGTGTGTTATTTTCCGGCACACTTTTTTCTCCACCCTCACCCCTGGGCCTCCAGACATTCTTGAGGCGTAAGCCACTGAGTACGAGGGAAAAGGTGGCCGGGGAGGCATATGTGCCCAATTTGAAATGCTGGCATCTGCCCAGGCTGGGCCAGGAAAGAAGGCCCTGCGCGGGAAACCGCTAAGGGGCCCCCGCGGGGGAAGTATGGGCACTGCCGGCATCCCAACATCCCTCTTACACCCGGGGCGGAGGTTTTGAAACGCCGTTTCGGGCACCACCACCGGGCCGAGGTATTCGGGCCCATTTAAAAGCGACTCGTGACATGGCGAACACTGTCCTTGGCGGATGTGGGGGCGCTGGAAAGGAGGTTACCCTGGGGCTGCGGGAATGATTGTGTCCTGGCCCCGTTTCTTTTTTTTACCTTTCAGACCCACTGAAAATCACATCAAGCGGCCACCCGAGGACCTCGGGTGGCGCTGGCGGGGGCCTTTGGGATTTTTCGAGGCCTTCCTAAAGGCAGCCATGCCTGGGGCCAGCTGCTAACCCCCCCGTGACCTCGGGGGCCGGGAAGGGCAAAAAGTGGAGAAGGTAGCATTGAGAAGGTACCCGGTTTTTTTCCCAAGGCTTGTTTTGGGGGCTGCGGTGAAAGGGCACAGCTATCGGTGTTTGAAGGGAGCGGAACACGTCCTTCACCGGACGATTCTGTCCCTTTCCCCACAGCACTGCAAGGACTGTGGCAGGTAGGGGTCACCCCCAAGTGATGCCAAGGGCAAAGGAAGTGGAAAAGGGGGAAACTCGGACGGCGGGAAAGGGGGGGCCAAAACCCCCGCCCCGGGTTCCCGGGCCCCGATTTGGGGTAACCGTATCAAACCCCGCACGATGCAGGGGAGGCTCATAGATGGGAACCATCCGCCTGAAAGTGGACACTGGGGCGAAAGACCCTAGTGGGGCCTATTGTTGGCCACAAATCACTTCCAACGCACCAAGAACTGTGGTGTCACGGGGCATTTTGTGCACTCAAGGGGCCAGTGAAGGCTTGTATTGGCGTGGTAGCACGGTGCAGCGGGTCCTGTATTGGCCATCTGGACGGCACTGCTTGCTGGGGGCCCTTTAACCCGACCGAGTAAGGCGGTGTCCCACCCTGGACGGAAACTGGTGAGGGGCCGGTGAAAATGTGTCCTTTTGCTTCCCCCAGGTTGGGGTGCAGGGTATTTTCGGCTGAGCAACTGCACCTTGCCCCCAGGACAGAGTTTAGAATCCGGTGTCGACTGTCGAGAGTGTGCGTGGAGTAGAGGGCCCCGTGCAGCCCCCCAAAAACCCCAAACTGGCTGATGGGGGTGCGGTTTGGGGGGGACTTTTTGGGCCGGGGGGTTATTTTCAGTTTTGGGACTAAATTCTCCGATAAGGGCCCCGAAGTGCCCGCTGGTGCAAAGCTGGACTTTTGAGGAAGTGGAGCTCCAAAAGTCTTTGAGGAGCGGGATTTTTTTGGTGTGGGGGGCCGTTTTCCCACTTTCCCGAGGACTTGGCGCACCGGGGCCCGCTAACCTGGCGAAGGAGACCAGACCGGCGCATGAGGGAATAGGTACAACAAAGGGGACAAATGTGGGGTGCAACCCGCGCGGAACGAGGGCTCTCGCGAAGCTCAGAGCCCCGGGAAAGGGCCCTCACGGGGGTACGGCCCTTTCTGATGGCCCTATCAATTCGCGAGGGCAAAAACGACCGTCGTTGTCCCCCCGTGGGCCGGGTGTGGCGTTCCATGGGCCGGGAAACTACTCCTGGGCCATGGCGAAAAAAAATGACGTTAGCCCCAGTACGGGGATGAGGACGTGGCAGACGCTGACCGAATGAGGACAACTTGGATGGTGAGGGCGAGCAGCAGACGTCAATTGCCTGACCAGGGCTTGGGGCGGAGATACCCCCCGGTGCCACTGCCAAACTACCGCCCCCACCCTCCTCCAACGCCCCGCAGAGCGAAAAGCCGCGCTGGAGAAAGATTTTTGGTTTTTTTGGAACTGATTTTATTTTCAATTTTTTGTATTTTTTTTCAGGTTTAGGTATGTCAAGGGAACGGGGCGCTGCTTGATAGGGGGGGGTATGCTACGCCGGTGGGGCTTTGTCTCTGTGCGAAAAATGTGTTAGCGTGAGGGGGTGACCCGGGGAGGGTTTTTTCATGAAGGGACTGGGAAACATGACGAGCTGGCTGTGAGCGGAGGACCCCAGGAAAGCCAAAAGGGGACACATTGGGGGCTGCTCCTGTGAAGACCTCTTGTGCCCTTGTGACCTATAACTTTGTTGCCCCGTTATAACTGTATCGTGCGTGTTTCCCCCTTATTGTGCATGAAAAATGTACGGGTAAATAAGGGAAACTGTCATCGTGTGTTTTTTCGTGCCCTCCCCTTCCCTTGGGTTTTTGGGACCTGTGGGGCTCGGGGCTCTTGGGGCTTTCGTGTTTTACACCCCGTGGATAACCGCCGTCTGCCCACCGGCTTGTGTTGGTGGCAGGTGCGAGGGGGTCGGCGTAAAATTTTTCAATCCAGTGGTGCGAAAAAGCCATACAAAGTCTCTCAATACAAATTTCCTTGCTTCAAATTCTGAGGTCTTCCCCCTATTACTGTATTTGGAATGTATATGTAAACTTTTCTGTTCACGCTTTTTCCCCTTGGTGTAAAATTTGTCATGTTTTTTGGAAACATTTTAAAATTTTTTCCCATATTTTGCATTTTGATCAAATGGGGAGAATTCGTTTTTTTGAGTAATCCTTGCATTTTTTGGTTTCTGACTAATATGCACTAATAAAGCAAAAGACCCAGTATACAGAACAAAAACATAGGGTTTCAATTGCATAAAATAGACCAATCTTAAAAGGGGGGTAAATCTTATAGGAAAGCCACATGAAAAAAGGTGAAGGAAATGGCTTTTCGATGAACTCTTCGTTTTTTTGTTTTTCTAATTTAAATATACCCCAAAATAAAAGAAAAGGGAAACAAACCTGAACACAATAAAAGTTAAATAGCAAAATAGATAATCACTTCCTTTATCTTGACATAACGACAATTGACCCACACCAGGAGGGGTAAAATTTTTAAAAAAGAATAGCCATAGTGTCAACGTTTATCCAACCCCTACGTATTTTCTTTATTTTTTCCGCCCCGTTTAAAAAAATTTTTTAGAGTAAGGTAAAAAAAAACATCCAGTTCGACTCTTTTATTAATTTTACTTATCGTTTAGCGTTTGGAAAACTGCTTGGTTACTCCTGGGCAAATTTTAGTATTTCTTTAAATTTTTAAAATTTGGTCCTTGTGGGGCACCTCTTCCCAAATTTTTCCCTTTTTTTTTCTATATCAAAAAAGGGAAAGATCAATAAAATATCATATGCTCTTATATAGTCTCTTTTAAAAAGGGAAATTTGTAGAAGACATTTTGACCCCCCAAAAAATTGCACCTAAAAAATTGTAAATTATTAATTTCGTTTTTTAATTTGCTTTATTAAATTTTAAATAATTTTTTTTTTCAAAAAGAAAAAGTATATGGAACAAAAAAATCTCGGAATCGTCTGTTCCAAAAAGCTGTTCCAAAAACATGGATGTATGCTCCTACCTGCTGAAATGAATTTTTTTGGGTTCTCCCCGGCAATCTTAAAAAATTTTCCCAGTCTAAAATGGGCAATTTGACCATTTTTTTTTTGGATCAATTTGTAATACTTTTATAGCTTCAAAGGTGAATTTAGTTCTGAATTTTCAACCTTTCGTTTTCCAATTTCCCTTAAAAATTAGAAACCAAAAAAATAAAAACAAGAAAACGAATCTTTACATATTCCGAAAATTAAAGAATGTTGTTATTTCCCCCTTGAAATCGTCTAAGCCAAACCCTTTCGTTTTTGCTGTACTGTTTTTTAAAAAAAATGACAAAATTATTGGAAATGAATCAACTTTGGCCAATTGTACCCCAGCTCGACTTGCTTTCTCATGGCAAGGATCTTGGTGGAAACAAAATTTTTATGTAGGTCACCGTCCAGTTACTTGAAATTAGCATTGGCTTGGAAAGTCAATTGAAGGTTTTCCTAAAAAATGCATTCTAGCAAGGAGGTGACCTCAACGGAGGGTGGTGTATCGGGGTTTGGCGTGAGGCAAAAAGGGGGGGCGGTATGGAGATGGCAGTATGTCATTAGGAGCAATTATAATAATAAAAGTATCATATTTTTTCTTTTACAAAATCTGAATTACAAAATATGTCATAAACATTAGGGTAAAATTTACCTTAATATTTTTGTCATAAACATTAAGTAATAATGAATTGGTTTGCCAACCAAATATAGCTTTGTGTTTAATCTTGCTTTCAGTTTAAGGCACTATCACAATAGAAAAAAAGTGTTTGCGCATGTGTATGAGGAGTGAGGGGCGCTAGGGATTCACCGGAAGCCAAGGGGGCGCTAGCCTGGAAAAAGCATAGGAACAAACTGCCTTTGACGGGAGGATGGTTAACGACAGGAACGCGTGTATACATGGACCAATCAGCTTCTGTGGTTTGCAGGAGAGGCGTGGTTTCTGGCTGTGCAAGTGGCGTGAGAGTGTTGGGGGGTTGGGTTTGGGACTTAATATAGCTTTGTGTGTGCATGGCAAGTAAGCGTTTTCTATGCTGCGCAGATGCAACTTACTGCCCACTCTGAATCTATGCCCATTTTCAGCGAGATGCCTTATTTTGATGGGTTTAATTACAGCTAAAACTTGAGGTACCAACATTATTCACAACCAGTAACGCTGATAAAAAAAATATAGCTAGAACCTATTATAAGCATGCACTATAAATATAAAGAAAATATATTAACTAAACTTACCAAAAAATAAGATAGGAGAACTGAAAGTTTTGAAAGTATTTTAAATAAAATGGAAAGTGGAAACGTACTACTAAATGAAAAATGGCAAAAAAGAACACACACCACGCACGCACGCACACACACACACACACACACACACACACACACACACCACACCCCACACACACACACACACACACACACCCCAAAACACACACACACACAATACATATTGATAAAAAAAATGAATAATGGAAAGTGTATTTTTTGTTTTACATAGTTAGATGTATCTTGTTATTATTATCACTGCTGTTTTGTTCTCAACATTGTATAAAACGGTTATTCTTTGTTGGTGCTATTGACATGATATTATTTTGTTCATATTATTAGTAATGGTGATGATGATGAATATAGTATAGTCGATGATAATGACATGATTTATCTGTTTTTTCCCTCCTTTTATAAAAAAAAAAAAAAAATAAAATATATATATATATATAAATAATCACTACTAATGACGGATTATGATAAATAATGATCCATGAATATGATAATATTGTTTTCCTATCTCCCTCCTCCACACATAGAAAAACACCACTACTAAAGATGATACTATTAACAATAACAGTAACACAAAACAAAAGAGCAAGAACAATAACAAACAACAACCCAACAACAACACAACAAAAAATAATGAAAATAATACTAATCTAATACAACTAATAAAATTAACAATAAAACTAATACTAATACTACTACTACTAATAATAATGATAATAATAATAATAATAACAGCATCAGTAACTATAACAAATACAACAAACAACAGGGATAAAAAAAAAAGCAATAACCCCAAAAATCGACATGTTCTTATCCTGGAAGCTGCAGGGAAGAAAAACCTTGAACTTCTCGCCTTGAAGGAAGCCTTAGTCCTTATGACGCATGTCGAATCTTATCTTGGTAACACATTTTCCTACATTTAGAAGAAGTAAAGCTGTGGAATAATGTTGGAACAAGGGCAATGAAAATGTGTTTTGGTTATGAGAGAGAGGGGGAAAGGGTCGGGAAATTGATGATTATATTACATAGAGGTTTTAAATTATGATGATGGAGATAGTTGTGATAATAAATAGTAAATTACCTGCGGTTGTGACATATATATTTTTAAAAATCAAAACGATTATACTAACTAACGTATAATAGGGTTAGCAAAAATTATCGAAATTACTAAAAACTGCTAGTATAAAGAACAACCTTGAAATAAAACTATGAATAAATAGTAACTACCTTACTCAGTTATTTACGAGCTCCATTGCCTTTCCTCGTCAGCCCAGGCTTGTGATTTTGCAGCACATACTTGTTCATAAATACTCTAGTCTCATTCCAGTTTTTGGGTTTGCCGTGTCCTGACGCCATGGAAGTATTATTACCTGAGAGGAGAAGGGAAAGTTGGAATGCAGTGTCAGGGTATCTCGGGACACTAAAGTATCGCTGACGTCACGACCTTGATGTTTCAGACTATAATATTTACTAACGCCGTGGGAAAAACTTGTTGTTGTTTAAACTTACGTAATCACCTTACAGTTTAAAATTAAAACAAATTTGGACTTCCTTCCATTTGACACTTGAAAATCTGATTCGAGCAGTAACCACAAAGCAGTTCCAACTTGAGTAAAATCATAGCGTTTTAATACTTCCACAAAACATACATTGAATTTCTGTTAGATTTATCTGTGGAAATTGATAGGAATTTAGCAGATGAAATGGAATACCATACTTAATGTAAATTTGATTAACTGTAGGAAATCTTTGTAAGAGTGTTGCAATGCATGCAACACTGTTTCCCCTATAAGAGAAATCCAAAAAGTGCTTTTTGAAATCCTGCTCTACAGAATTAAACGGATTATGCTGCATCACTTGCTCATATAAAGTCTAGAATTTACTTGTTTCAGGATGCTTAAAACAGGTGAATTTATTTTGTCTAATGATCTGCAAAATTGGGATTTACCCGCCTAAGATCTGTAAAAAAATTTTGAATACGTCTGCTTCGAAATTTGCAAAACGAATTGAACTGCCATGTTTCGGGAAATTTTCCAAAAACAGATTGAATTTTGCCTGTGTTGAGGTAAAGCAGTTTGAATTTGTCTGTTTCCAGATCTGTGAAACGGTTTGAGTTTATCTTTTTCTCATGATCTGAAAAACTGTTTGAAATTACTTGTCTCAAGATCTGAAAAAGAGCTTGAATTACTTGTTTCCCAAGATGTTTTAAAACAATTTGGATTTATCTGCCTCATTGTCATTAAAACGTTCAAAAATTAAAACGCACAAACACACACACACACACACACACAACACACGCCACGCACGCCGAAACGCACGCACGCACGCACGCACGACGCACGCGCGCGCGACACACACCCCACACACACACACACACACACACACACACACACACACACACCACACACACACACACAACAACACCACGCATACACATACACACCAAAAACAAACAACAATTATAACAACAAACAACAAAAAAAATGGAGTCTCATCGACTATAGTTTACACATTATCAAGAAAAAAAAAGCCTTCTACTGTTTAAAAAAAAAAATAAATAAAAAAATAAAATCTTAAAATCTTACAACACAAGGCTATTCCACTATTCACAGTTCACAGTCCCATTTATGGATTTTATATCATAACAACAATAGTGATGGTGATAAAAGTAATGATGATGATAATTATAATGATAATGATGGTGCTGCTGCTGCTGCTGCTGCTGTGGGTGATGATGATGATGAGATGATGATGATCATGATGATGATGATGATGATGATGATGATGAATTTATGATGATGATGAATGATGATGATGATGATATGACGATGATGATGCAAAAAATGATTATGATAAAGATGATAATAATAAAAATAACAACAACAACAATAATGATAATGATACAATAAAAAAATAATAAAAACAATGAAAATGTTAGTGATATGAAAATGAAATTAATGATAATAATAACAGAATAATTAATAAAATAATGATAACAAAAATAAAATATTAAAAACAATAAAATGATTTTACTGCTACACTATACTACTACTACTACTAATAACAAATATAATATTAAAAACAATAAAAAGATATTCCTACTACTACTACTACTACTACTAATAAAATAATAATAAAAAATAAACATTGATGATGTTTAATGATGATAAAAATAATAATGGTAATAAAATAAAAATATTAATAAATAAAAAATATAAAATAAATAAAAATAATAATCCCCTAGAAAAACGTAGACAGGAGGGTGTGAGGGGGAAAACAATCGCAGAAGACATGGGGGATCTGGGAGAAAGTCTGTGGCAAAACCCCGGGAAAGAAAAGCGGAAAGGAACGGGTGGTGGTGTATGAAGCCCGAGAAAATTAGTGAGAAGAAGGAAGCAAAGAAAAACTCTTAAAGACCATCTAAAGAAACAAGTTTACTACAAAACAACAAAGAAAAAAGCTAAAAGGCTTAGAAACCCCAAAGGCAAGAGCATATAACCAACTCTACGAAGACCTTGATAAAACGAAGGAAAAAAGGTACTTAAATTGCTAAAAAAGGGGACAAAACTCAAAAGACATCTACAAAGAAGGGATAAGAACGATGGGGGGAATGTTTTAACAAAATTGGGGTATTCTGAAGGTGGCTTTTGTATTTTATAAAGCTTATAAATGAAGAAAATCCTGGGGAAAGCACGTGAGGAGGAACAGGGGGGGAAAAACCCGGTGGGGTGGAACATCATGAAGATGAGTGGAAAGCGCAAAGGAAAGATAAGGGATGGAAAAGTGGGACCGAAATTCCCAAATTAAAGCATGGAATCCCTTTGGTAAAAAGGATAATTTTTCCTGTGCTAAATGCTAACAAATTTTTGATAAAAAAGACCCAAGTCGTGGCGGAAAGCATACTCTCCCTATCTATAAAACAAAGGGGACTCATGGCCTGTGGGGAAATACCGGGGATAAACTCATACCACACATGAATTTTTTTAACGTATGATTGACCCGACTAAAGGGGGGGGGGGAAAACCGTGAGAGCAGTTTGGATTCAGAGGGAATCCACTACAGATGCCTTTTCGCGCTGGCAAATGCGGGGAATGAAGGTCAAAAGATGCTGAGTATTCATCGATCTGGAGAAACATACGACGGGTGCCCGGGAGGGATGTTGTGGTGTTGAAAAAAAAACGCCCAAGAATACATCCGGTTGTGCAAGACTGTACAAGGGAAAGAACATTGTGAGGGGCGTGCAGGGACAACAAGGAATTGACATGGCTGATGTTTGCTATGATGTGTACTTGTTCGAAAGAAGGGAGACCTGGAAATGGACCCGAGAGGGGGCACAATGCATTGGGGAAGAGAGAATGAAAGTTCAAAAGCAAAGACAAGACTGTTTTAAATAAGGGAAGGAGGGGCGTACTGATGACGACCCAAAAGCTGCCAGAAGTAACAATTCAAATATCTTGGGATCTCTACATCGGGTGGGGTTCGACAAGGGATCGCAGAAGGGCCATTAGGGTGAATAATTGAAAAGAATGTCCTAGGGGGATGTCGACAAAGGATCCCAAAAAGTGAAGGGAAAAATAAACCAAAACCCGGGTCCGCCCCAATGCTTATGGGGTTTAAAAAAGTCCCCAAACCAAAAAATTAACGAAGATTGGGGTGGCTGAAATGAAAAAGTTAAAGGGGGTGTGGGTTTTCTATGAAAACAGGGTAAAATGAGGGCACCGGGAAGAAAGGGGGTAACAAATTCGGGGTGAGAACAGAAGAGCAGATTTGGGGGTAGGGCTGGAAGAGAAAAAGGGGAAATTTCGTGGGAAAAGAATCTTTTCTCTGGAACCACCGGAAGAAGAGGAAGAGGACGTCCGAAGCACGGTGGGTGGCAACACGAGGGGAAAAACAGTCCATTGGGGCAAAGGGGATTTACTCTCAGGCAAAGGGTTGGAAAAATTCGTATCCGCCGCAGCGACCCCATACTAAAGGGGAAAAACTAGAAGAAGAAAAGAAAAGAAAAATAATAATAACAAAAAATATGAAAAAAATAAAGATGAAGATGCTTATATATATTATATATATAATTTTTAAAATAATATATATATATATATATTATACATTTAATAATATTTTATATATATAATTATATAATTTTATTAATATTATATATATTTATAATAATAAAATAAAACAACAAACAAAAGTAAAGTATATATATATAATTTTTAAAATATTATATATTATATATATTTATATATATAATATATATATGTTATATATATATATATAATATATATATTTTATATTATATATATATATATTATATAATATATTTTTTATATTAAAATAATTTGTGTTGTTGTGTGTGTTGTGGTGTTGTTGTGTGTGTGTTTTTTGTGTGTGGTGTTGCGTGTGTTTGTGTGTGTAGCTATTTATATATATATATATATATATATATAATAATATTATATATATATATTATTATATACATACATCATCAATATATAATATAAATATATATATATTATATATATATTTTATATATATTCATGCACACACACACACACACCCACAACCCCACCCCACACTCAAAACACCACCCACACCACGCCCCTAACACCCACACCCACACAACCACACACACACACACACACACACACCCAAAAACATTATAATTATATATATATATATAATAATTTTATATTACATCACCCACACACATTCATATATATATATATATATATATATATTAATAATATTATATATATTATATAATATATATATATATATATTATATATACACGGATAATATCACACACACATTCTAAATTTTATATATAATAATATAATATAAAATATATATAATAATATTTTATATATATACATATAAATTTTATATATATATATATATATATATATATATATATTTATAATATATTATTTTATTATATGTGTGTGTTGGGTGTGTATGTGTTTGGGGGTGTGTGTGGTGGTTTTGGTGTGGGTGTGTGTGTTGTGTTGGTGTTTTTGTGGGGGGTGTGTGTGTGTGTGGTCGTGTGGGGGTGTGGGGTGTGTTGGGTGTGTGTGGGTGGGAGTGGTGTGGTTGTGGGTTTTTGTGTGTGTGTGTGTGTTGGTGTGTGGGTGTGTGTCGGTGTGTGTGCGTGTGCGTGCGTACGTGTGTGGGTGGTGTTTGGGGTGTGTGTGTTTGTGTGGGGGTTGTGTGGGTGTGTGTGGTGTGTGTTTTTGTTCGTGAACTTTTTGATTTTTTTTTTTGACAATGAGGGAGATAATTCAAAACTTTTGTATAACAAAGTGTGTGGTGGTCTGTCTGCCTACACCCCACAACCCCACCACACACACACACACACAACACACCCCACACACAACAATACTCACACACACACCACACACACACACACACCAAAACACACACCACACCACACCACACACACAACACAACACCCACATAAAA
>NW_023651923.1:20000-31362 GCF_015228065.2 Penaeus monodon
TTCCCTTTTCTCACTAATTCTTCTCTGGCTTCATCACACCCCCACCACGTCTCCCTTTTCCCCTTTTTCCCTTCCGGGGTTTTTCCACGACTTTCTCTCCCAATCCCCATGTCTTCTGCATTTTTCCCTCACACCTCCCTTCCTGTCTCGTCTTTCTAGGGATTATTATTGTTTTTATTTTTTTTATTTTTTATTATTATTTTTTTATTGTTATTATTTTACCATTATTTTTTATCATCATTACTAACATCATTATTGTCATTATCATTATTATTATTATTATTATATAGTATAGTAGTAGTAGTAAATATCATTATTATTGTTTTTAATTTTCATTTTTGTTATTATAGTATATATAGTGATAGAAAAATATCTTTTATTATTGTTTTAATTTTCCCATTATTGTTATCTTTTATTATTATTATTATTATTTCTGTTATTATTTCTTTACATTATCATTACATCATCACAACATTATCTTTGTTTTTATTATTAATTTTAGTATCTTACATTATTTTGTTGTTGTTTTTTTTTATTATTATCATCTTTATCATAATCATTCTTTGCATACTCGTCATCATCATCATCATCATCATCCATCACATCATCCATATCATCATCCATCATCATCATGATCATCCATCACATCATCATCACACAGCGCAGCAGCAGAGCAGCGCACCATCTTATCTTTATAATTACATCATCATTACTTTATCACCACACTTTTTTTTATGATAAAAACCCATAAAGGGACGTGAACTTTTTGAATTGAATACCTTGTTTTTGTAAGATTTTAAGATTTTATTTATTATTTTTTTTTTTTTTTAAAACAGTAAAGGCTTTTTTTCTTATAATGTGTAAACTATAGTCGATAACTCCATTTTTGTTGTTTTTTTGTTTTAAAAATTTTTTGTTTTTTTTTGTGTGTGTATGTTTGCGTGGGTGTGTGTGTTGTGTGTGTGTTGTGTGGTGTGTGGTGTGTGTGTGGTTTTTTGTGTGTGTGGGGTGCGCGCGCGCGTGCGGCGTGCGTGCTGCGGGGTGCGTGCGTGGGGGCGTGTGTGTGTGTGTTGTGGTGTGTGTTTGTGCGTGTAATTTTTTTGAACGTTTTTAAAGACAAAAGGCAGATAAATCCAATTGTTTACCATCTTGAAAAGTAAATTTAAACTCTTTTTCAGATCTTGAGAAAGTAATTTCAAACGTTTTTCAGATCATGAGACAAGATAAACTCAAACCGTTTACAGATCGGGAAACAGACAAATTCAAACTGCTTTACCTCAACACAGGCAAAATTCAATCTGTTTTGGAAATTCCTAAAACATGGCAGTTCAATTCGTTTTGCAAATTTCGAAGCAGACGTATTAAAATTGTTTTACAGATCTTATGGCGGGTTTAAATCCCAATTTTGCAGATCATTAGACAAGTAATTCACCTGTTTTTACGCACCCGAAACAAGTAAATTCTAGACTTTATATGAGCAACGTGATGCAGCATAATCCGTTGAATTCTGAAAGAGCGATTTCAAAAAGCACTTTTTTGGATTCTCTCTTATAGGGGAACAGTTTTTGCATCCCATTGCAAACACTCTTACAAAGATTTCCTACAGTTAATCAATTTACATTAATGTACTGGTATTCCTATTTCATCTGCTAAATCTCCTATCAATTTCCACAGATAAATTTTAACAGAAATTCAATGTATTCTTGTGGAAGTATTAAAACGCTATGATCTACTCAATTGGAACTGCATTGTGGTTACTGCTCGAATCAATTTTCAAGTTCAAATGGAAGGGAAATCCAAATTGATTAATCTTAAACTGTAAGGTGATTACGTAAGTTCTAAACAACATACAAGTTCTTCACGGCGTTAGTAAAAATTATAGTCTGTAAAATCAAGGTCTGACGTCAGCGATACTTTAGTGTCCCGAGATACCCTGACACTGCATTCCCAAATTTCCCTTCTCCTCTCAGGTGAATAATACTTCCATTGGCGTCAGGACACGGCAAACCAAACACTGGAATGAGACTAAGTATTTATGAACAAGTATGTGCTGCAAAAACACAACCTGGCTGACGTAGGAAAGGGAATGGAGCTCGTAAATACTAGTAGGTAGTTACTATTTATTCATAGTTTTATTTCAAGGGTTTTTCTTATAACTAGCAGTTTTTAGTAATGCGATAATTGTTGCTAACCCTATTTTACGTTAGTTAGTATAATCGTTTTGATTTTTTAAAAATATATATGTCACAACCGCAGGTAATTTACTATTCCTATTATCACACTATCTCCATCATCATAATTAAACCTCTATGTAAAATAATCATCAATTTCCCGCCCCTTTCCCCCTCTCTCTCATAACCAAAACACATTTTCATTGCCCCTTGTTCCAACATTATTCCCCAGCTTTACTTCTTCTAAATGTAGGAAAATGTGTTACCAAGATAAGATTCGACATTGCGTCATAAGGACTAAAGGGTTCCCCTTTAAGGCGAGAAGTTCAAGGTGTTCTTCCCTGCAGCTTCCAGGTAAGAACATGTCGATTTTTGTGGTTTTGCTTTTTATTTTTATCCCTTTGTTTGTTGTATTTGTTATAGTTACTGATGCTGTTATTATTATTATTATTTTCATTATTATTAGTAGTAGTAAATTTGTATTAGTATTATTGTTAATATTATTAGTTGTATTATTTTAGTATTATTTTCATTATTATTATTGTTGTTGTTGTTGTTTTGTGGGTTGTTGTTTTTGTTATTGTTCTTGCTCTTTGTTTGTGTTACTGTTTTTTGTTTAAAATATCATCATTAGTATGGTTGTTTTTCTATGTGTGGAGGAGGGAGATAGAAAACAATATTATCTATTCATGATCATCACTATCAATCATAATCGTCATTAGTAGTGATTATATATATATATATATATATATATATTTTTTTTTTTTTTATAAAAGGAGGGAAAAAACAGATAAATCTGTCATTATCATCGACTATTACTATATTCATCATCATCACCATTACTAATAATATGAAAAAAAATTAATATCATGTCAATAGCACCAACAAAGAAAAACCGTTTTATACAATGTTGAGACAATAACAGCAGTGATAATAATCAAGATACATCTAACTATGTAAAACAGAAATACACTTCCATTATTCATTTTCTTTATCAATATGTATTGTGTGTGTGTGTGTGTGTGTGTGTGTTGTGTGTGTGTGTGTGTGTTGTGTGTGTGTGTTGTGTGTGTGTGTGTGTGTGTGTGTGTGCGTGCGTGCGGTGTGTGTTTTCTTTTTATGCCTTTTTCATTCAGTAGTACGTTTTCCACTTTCCATTTTATTGAAACTAACTTTCAAATCTTCAGTTCTCCCTATCTTATTTTTCTGGTAAGTTTAGTTAATATATTTTCTGTTATATTTATAGGGGCATGCTTATATAGGTTCTAGCTATATTTTTTTGATCAGCGTTACGGGTTTTGTAAATAATGTTGGGTACCTCAAGTTTAAGCTGTAATTAAACCTATCAAAAAAAGGGCATCTCGCTGAAATGACATAGATTCAGAGTGACAGTAAGTTGCATTCTGCGCAGCATAGAAAACGCTTACTTGCCATGCACACACAAAGCTATATTAAGTCGGAAACCCAACCCCAAACACCTCACGCCACTTGCACACCAGAAACCACGCCTCTCCTGCAAACCACAGAAGCTGATTGGTCCATGTATACACGCTGTTCCTGTCGTTAACCATCCTCCCCGTCAAAGGCATTTTTCCTATGCTTTTCCAGGGTAGCCCCCTTGGTTTCCCGGGGTGAATCCCTACGCCCCTCCTCCTCTACACTGGAAAACCTTTTTTTCTATTGTGTAGTGTTTAACTGAAAAAAGATTAAACAAAGCTATTTTTTGGTTTGGCAAACCATTCATTATTATTTTTAATTTTTATAAAAATTTTAAAGGAAAAGTTTCCCTAATGTTTAGACAATTTTGTATTTAAATTTTTGTAAAAAAAAAAAATATATACTATTTTTTATTATTAATTGCTCCAAATGACATACTCCCATCCCATACCGCCCCCCTTTTTGCCTCACCGCCATCCCCCGAACACCACCCCCCCTTGGGGTACCTCCTTGCTAAATGCATTGTTTAAAAACCTTCATTGATTTTCCAAACCCAATCTAATTTCAAGAACTGGACGTGTGACCTACAAAATTTTTTTGTTTCCCCCAAACCTTCCTATGAGAAGAAAGTCGAGCGGGGGTAAAAATTGAAAAATTGATCTTTTCCCAAATAATCTTGTCATTTTTTCTTTAAACAGTACAGCAAATAACGTAAGGGTACTTAGACGTTCACCGGGAATAACAATTCATTCATTAAATTTCTGGGAAATAGGGGTAAAGTTTCCCCGCTTTCATTTTTTTTATTTGTTTGGTTTTTTAATTTTTAAAGGGAATTTTTGGAAACGAAAGTGTTGAAAATTCTAGAATCTAATTTCACCCTTCGAAAATTAAAACTATTAAAAATTGACCCAAAAAAAAAAAATGTAAACTTTTGCCTTTTTAGACGGGAAAAATTTTTAAAAGATTCCAGGGAGAAACCCAAAAGAAAATTCACTTCTCAGCGGTAAAGCATACCCCATGATTTTGGAACGCATTTTGGCAACTGACTGTATTCCGGATTTTTTTGTTCCATATACTTTTTCTTTTTGAAAAAACAAATTTATTTTTAAATTTAAAAAAGCAAATTTAAAAAACGAAAATTTTAATTTCAATTTTTAGGGCAAATTTTTGGGGTCAAATGTCCCTTTTACTAAAGACTTTTACAAGACGACTAATTTGAGCCTATTTCATATATGATCGATTGCTTTTTCTGATCAAAACAAAAAAGGAATTTAGGAAAAGGGGCTCCACAAGGACAAATTTTTAAATCAAGAAATCTAAACTTGACCGGCATAACCAAACTAGTTTTCCTACAACGCAAAACGATAATGAATATTAAATAATAAAGATCAAAACGGGATTTTTTTTTCCCCTTTATCTAAAAAATTTTTGTAAAGGGAAGGGAAATAAAGAAAAATACTGTGTGTTGCATAACCCGTTGACCTATGGCTATTTTTTAAAACAGTTCCTCTCCTGTTGTGGGGTAAATTTTGGTTATGTCAGCTTAAGAACTAATATATCATTTTCTCCCTATTGAAACCTATGTTTTATTGTTTAGGTTTTGTTTCCTTTGCTTTTTTTTGGTGTATTTAAATTTAAAAACAAAAATAACGAAGGTTCACTCAAAAACGCCATTCTCCTTCACCTCTGTCCTGGGCTTTTCCTATAACTTTTCCCCCCTTAACATGTGGTCTTTTTTGCTATTGAAAACCTCTGTTTATTTTTCTGTTCTTGGTGTCGTTTGCTTTTATTTAGTCAATTAGTCGAAACCAAAATGACAAGGATTCCCCAAAAAAGACATTCTCCTCCTTTTTGATCTAATGCAAAAATGGGAAATATTTTTTAAATTCTTTCCAAAACATGACAAAATTTACAAAAGTGCTAAAACTTCGTGAACGACAATTTACACTATAATTCCCAAAAAAGCTATAGGGGCAAACCTCAAAATTTGAAGCAAAAATTTTGCATTGAGACGTACTTTAGTAGGCATTTTCGCAACTGGCTTGAAATAACATTTGTTACCCCGACCGCCTCGTCCTCTGCCCAAACCGGCAGGGGGCAAGGCGTGTTATCCCGGGTCGGAACACTGAACCCCCAAGGGCCCAAACCCCAAAAGCGTCCCAGAACACCAAGTACGGCGGGGCACGAAATAACACACGATGACAGTTTTTCCTTATTTACCCGTACATTTTTCTATGGCCAAACAGGGGAAACACTGCACGTCCCCTTTAACAGGGAAACAAAGTTTATCGGGGCCAAGGGCACACACGAGTCTTCACGGGCGCACCCAACGGGGCCCTCTCTTGGCTTTTCCTCGCTCCTCCGCTCACACCCACTGCGTCATTTTTGCCCGGCCCCCTTTCATGTTAACACTCCCGGTCATCCTCCTCACGCTAACACATGTTTCGCACAGAGAAAAAACCCCCGGGCGTAGCGTACCCCCCCTTCAACAGAGACCCTCTCTCTGACATCCCTAAACCTAACAACTAAAAAAAAATTTTGAAAAAAAATCAGTTCTCAAAACCAAAATCTTTCATCCGCGCGGCTTTCTTCCTCTCGCTGGGGTCCTCGGGAGGAGGTGTGGGCGGCGGTAATTGGCAGTGGCACCCGTGGGTTCTCCTGCCCAAGACCTGGCTCAGGTCACCTTTTGCGTCTCTGCATCGCCCTCACCATCCAAATGCTTTCCTCATCTCGGCAGCTCTCCCACGTCCTCTCGCCGTACTGGCTAACTCATCTTCTTTTTCCCATGGCCCCGGGATAGTTTCCCGGGCCCATGGTAACGCCACGCCGGCCCACGGGGACAACAAGGGTCGTTTTTGCCCTCGCAAATTTGATGGGCGCCATCAAAAAGGGCCGCTACCACCTGAGGGCCCTTCCCCCGGGCTCTGTACTTCGGCGAGAGCCCTCGCTTCCGCGGGGGTTATGCACCCATCTTCCCCTATGTTTTTACCTCACTTCCCTCATGCGCCGGTCATAGGCTCCTTCGCCGGGTTTTAGCGGCGCTCCGGGCGCCAATCCTCGGGGAAAGTCGGGCAACCCCCCCACACCAAACCACTCCTCTCCTCGACGCCTTCGGGATGCTCCATTCCTCAAAGTGCCCGCTTTGCACCAGCGGCCCCTTCGGGGCCTTATGGGAAAAGTTAGCTCCCAAAAACTGTAACAAACCCCTCCCCTGGTCCAACAACCCGCCCAAACCCCGCTACGCCATCACCAGCTGCATTTTGGATGGGCTGCCAGGCCCTCTACTCCACGCTCACTCTCACGTCGCACCGGATTCTAAACTCTGTCCTGGGGGCAAGGTGCGTTGCTCACCCGTAACTCCCTCGCAAAACCAACCTCTGGAACAAGGACACATCTTCCCGTGCCCCTCCCCAGCTTCCGTCCGGGGTCGCACCCCCTTACTTGCGTAGTATAAAGGCCCAGCACAGTGCTCGTCCAGATGGGCCACATACCGGCAGCCGCTGCACCCGGGTACCCACGCCATACAACCCTTTACTGGCCCCTTGACTGCCCAATGTCCCTTTACACCAACCCCGTCCTGTGGGGCGTCTGGAAGTCGCATAGTGGCCAAAATTCAGGCCCACAGGGGCTTCTCAGCCCCATGTCCCTGTCAGGGGGCATGGCTTCCCTCTACTACCCTCCACCTGCATCGTCTGGGGTTTGTGCGGCTTCCCCAAATCGGGCCCCGGGGAAACCCAGGACGGGTGGTTTCGGCCCCCTTTTCCAGCCTGTCCCATTTTTCCGCCGTACCACTTTCCCCCTTTGCTTAGGACATTCATTTGGGTGGTGACCTACCCGCCCAGTCCTTGCAGTGCGCTGGAAGGCATCAAATCCGTCCCCGGTTGAGAGGACGTGTTCTCCCCTCCTTCCAACCCGACACTCTGGCCCTTTTCCCCACCCCAGCCCCCCAAAACAAGCCTTGGAAAAAGCTCGGCTCACCTTCCTCAATCTACCTTCTCCACTTTAGCCCTTTCCCGGGCCCCAAAGGGCACGGTGGGGCTAGCAGCTGGCCCCGGCCACTGGGTGCCTTCGGGAAAGGCCTCGAAATCCAAGGGCCCCCGCCAGCGCCACCCGCAGGTCCTCAGGGGGTTTCCTGCTTGATGTAGATTTTCAGCTGCTGGTCCTGCAAAGCTCAACAAAGAAATCGGGGCCAGGACCACAATCTCTCTTCCCCACCGCAGGGACGCCTCCTTACCAGCGCCCCCACATCCTGCCCACGGCCAGTGTCCTCGCCATGCTCACGAGTCCGCTTCTTCAAATGGGCCCGATATACCTCGCCTGGGGGTGGTGCCCGAACGGCGTTTCAAAGCCTCCGCCCCTGGGGTAAGGCATTTGGGGGTGCCGGCAAGCCCCAATACTTTTCCCCCGCGGGGCCCCTTAGCGCTGTTACCAGCTGCAGGGCCTTCTCTTTCCCGGGTCCCGCCCCCGGCAATGCCAGCATTTCAAATTGGGGGACATATCCTCCCAGGCCACCTTTCCCCCGTACCAGCTGGCTTACGCCCCACGAATTTGGGGGCCGAGGGCTCAGGGTTTGGGGAACGTGTGCCGTGAAATAACACACCCCGGGGGGGGAAGGGGTGGGGGGCACGGCGGGTTGACCGGGGCCGGTTTGCCGCCCCTATACCCAAGGGAGCGGTTCCAAAGGGTCCCCAGCCTTCTGCAGCGACCACTGGCTCCCAACGACGCTCGAGGCCCAGGGGGTTTTTTCCCGCCACGGACCCCAGGCAGCCCCAGTAAATCTGACCTCTGCATCGTTTCCAGAACCTCGTCTGCCCTTTTCTGCTTCCACTTACTACCTCGTACGCCCCCTCTCCCCTTACTTCCTCCCCCGGGCCCCGAACCGCCTTTCAGGTCTGCACCTCCTCCATCAGTTACTCTTCACCTGTTCAGGCCTTGTCGGGGGTACTGCTGATTTTTCCATCTTCACAGATCAAATTGCTTGTAGCACCTCAACAAATCGGCAGAACTGTTCCTGCCCCTTGCCTGCTCTCGACGAGATGGTCGCCTCTCGGTGCCCTCTGTGCCTGCTCTTCTCCCTTTGTGCCATTTCCTCTTCATACCGCCAGAATGGCATGTCAGTCCTCTGGCTCGGCTTCACCTACTCGTGCCTGCCTCAGTCTAGCCCCTCCCCCTCTGGCTGCCACCATCTTTGGACATGATAAATGGCGCTCTTACTGATCAAATACACAAACCCCACACCTGACCCATTTGTTACGCCGATGCCTCGTCACTCTCCCACCAACAAAGGCGGGCTGGGCAACGCGTGTTACCACAGGGTCTAACAGCCCCCAAGAGGCACCGGCACCCAGCGCCCCAGAACACCATGACGAGGCAGGGCACAAATAAACCACGATCATCTTTCCTTTTTTTACACAGTTATTTCCCGTACACTTTCTATGGGCACAATACAGGGAAACCTGCCGATACGCTTATAATGGCAAACAAATTTTATCGGTCCAAGGGCAACCGGGGCTTCACAGAGCACACCCAACTGCTTCTCTTTTGGGTTGTTCCTCCGCTCCTCGTCACAGCCAGCTGCGTCTGTTTGCCCGTCCCTTCTTTTTAACACATCCAGGTCATCCCCCCCTCACGCTAACACTTTTTCGCACGAGAAAAAGACCCACCGGCGAGCAATATACTTTTCCAGGCCCAAGTATCTCCCACTTTTTAAAATTTTTTATTGATTCTGTTATGGTGTGGTCACTGTTAAAATTAGCCTTTGTAAAAAACCACAGAAAATCCCCTCTCAAAAAAATATTTAGTTTTTTGTAGCTTCCCCAAATGTACTTTGACACATGCAAGTTGTATTGTGGTCCTCAAACACGATACATCGAAATTTGACAAACATAAAATTTTGGAGGAAAAAAAAAAACACTACAAAAACTAATAAAAAAAATTTAAAGTCGAATACTATGATTTTTAATTTCACAAACATGTGGAATCTTCAATAAAAAGAAAAGTCCGATACTCTGCAACTTTTTGTTTATACACAACATTCCCCTGCAAGGTTGTTTTCCAAAACGACAAATGGTAAATTTCCAATTTTCCGTTTCTTATTTATTGAATTATATCAAAAAATCAGATCCAGCCCTTTTTTTTTGTATTTTTGATATTAAATTATATCATAAAGTAGACATTCTCCCCGAATCAACACCGCGTCCTAGACCGGGCACTCACCATGTCGTTTCAAAATGTCATGTTGACTTTAAAGCTTCCCATATAGGTAAACAGTTTTATATCCGCAAAAAGACAAAATTTTTTGCACCTTTCAATAAAAAATTATATTATCAAGAAAATTGGGATGCGATTAACAATTAAAGAAAATATAAATCCCTATCGACAACGTGAATATATCTAAAAATGTTGCCTCTGATTTGGCTGCCGGAGTTACAAAGCGACCAAAGGGAAAGCTACATACAAACCACAAGATGTTTACCATAAAGGCAAACTATTAGATGTTTACGTTTTAGTGTTTGGGAAATTTTTAAAAAAAAGCCTTATTTTAATGTAAAAATACACACGATTATCCCTTTTAACCCCATGCTTGAGTAATTTTTTCAACCTTATGGGCTGAAAAATCTTCTCTTTTTTTTCCCTTAGGGGTTGGGGAGGGGTACCATGTCGTTCTTCTCCATTTTCTTCTTTTTCTTTTCTTTTTTCCTGCCTATTAGGTCTTCTTTTCTCCAATTTTTCGCTTTCCTCTGCATGTTCTTCTTCCATCTCTTCCGCCTCCCCCTCGCCCTCTTCATACAGTTTCTCAACTTTTTTTGACTGTTTCCCTATTTCTCTTATTTGAAAACGCCCAAAATCCTGAACTTTTGATTTTCTATCTTGCGTTGGAAGCTCTATCCTCCCCTCCTTCTTACATCTTTTTTTCTTAAAAGGTTTCAAGCGAGAAAATCACTGCCCATATCAAATTCCCATCTCCCCTCCCCGGTTTTTCTCCCCCTTCAGTGGGCCCTGTTTTTTTTTTTCACCCCAAAATTTTTTTTGCCCCCTTTTTTTTAAAGCCTTATCCCTTTCCCTTCTTTATTTTTTTTTCTATTCCTTGACATCCTTTCTCAAAAATTCAAAATCCTTTGGGTTTTTTAGCTCCCGAAACCCCTAACCTTGATACTTGTTTCATGTATTATGGTCCTACAAAACAATATAAAGGAAATTTTTTGTTACACAAAGTTTTGAGAAAAAGAAAATAAATTTTTTAATTTGATTTTAATGTACTTCTCAGATTCATCAAAATTTTTTTTTACTTATCCTACATTTACTTCTATGAATGTGAAGTTGCATAGGGTTTTTTGGCATCATCATTCCACCGCGAGTGAGTTCCTGTCCAAATCAGACAAAGCATAATTCCAAGACACGCACATTTACTTCATTTATTTTTGAGATATCAACAATCAGGGTACACCCTTTTATATTTTAGACCTTTTCGGTTAGGACCTTTTCGTACATCCCGAAAATTTTTTATATATTTTTCAATTGTATCTGGTTTCTACATATCACGAACTCGAAATTTGTATGAATACAAGGGGTTAAGAAAAAGGCAGGTTTTTTTTTATTTTACTTCAAATAAAGGTCAAAATAAAACCATTAAAATACTTAATAAGCTGGTACGTTTTTTTTTTTACAACAAAACATCGTGGGAAGCTTCAAAAAATATGGAAAAAGTACCTCTATTCTGCAAAATTTTATTATTTTTTTTCCCCAACCCCCCA
>NW_023651925.1:0-5459 GCF_015228065.2 Penaeus monodon
AGGTTTGGAAAAGGGACTTTTCCAAATTTCATTGTACACTTCTAGCAACTTAATCATGTCATCATGATTAAGATGCTTCATCATCTCATATCGAATCTCATCGGGGCCTGGGGATGTTCCTCTACAGGCTTCTAGGGCTCGGACAAGCTCATCATTGGTTAGATCTGTATTGTAATCAAAGTCATCTCCTGTGGCAAAGTGAATTGGTTGCAGCTCAGCCTCTTCCTTGATGGTCAGGAAGGTGGGATGGTAATTAGCTGAGCTGCTTGTATGAGAGAACTGCCTGGCGAGTGCATTAGCAATGTCTCTAGGTGAGTCGAAATTATTGCCCTCTCGTGATGTGTTATTGATTTTAAAAGATGATTTTTCTTGTTTATTTATTGATAGTGGACCAAACCTCCGATATTTTTGTATTGCTATTGATTGTAGAGACAAAGCTCCGCCAGGAGTCTCTTTTTGCTTGTCTTATTACTCTACGAGCCCTAGCTCTTGCTAGTTTGTAGTTGCAAAAGTTCTCATTTGTGATGTTATTTTTGAAAAGCCTGTAGGCCTTATTGCGTCGGCACAGCGCCCTGCGGCAATCTGGTGTCCACCATGGAACTCTATGCTTAACGCTATCTGTCGAAGTTTTAGGAATGGATAGCAATGCTGCTTCTATAATCGAATTCTGAATATTGTTTACTTATCATCAATGGTTTCTCCAACAAGTTCGAGCTTGACGCTCCTTGTGAAGGCGACACCAGTCTGCTCGTTTTACGTTAAATTTAGGCGCTGAAGGCGTTCTCACTGTGTCGCATGAATATTTAATCAAAATAGGAAGATGATCGCTTCCCAACGAGTCGTCAATGGTGTGCCACAGGCACTTGGCTGCTATTGATGAAGAGACCAGTGATAAGTCAATAAAGCTCAAATTACCGGTATTATCGTCCACCCGCGTCGGACTACCATCATTCAGAAGGACTAAATCAGACTCATTAATCAACTTAACTACTTGCTCACCTCTACCATCCACCCGCAGGGAACCCATAACGTATGATGAGCATTAAAATCAGCTAAAATACTTTATTTTGTGGCAGACGTTCCTGAAGAGCAAAGAGCTCATCATAGGCTATCACTGCATCAGGGGGACAATAAAGTGAACATATAGCCAGATACGTGCCATTAATTTTTACTTTGCATGCGACAAACTCCAAGTAGAAATCAATAGTCACTTCTGTAAAAGGGAGGCTTTGGTGGATGTACATGGCGACTCCGCCTCCACCCTACCTCACGATCCTTCCGACATAAATGGTAGTTCCTCAGCGAAACGACCTCGTCAGAGACGAGGTGTGTTAAATGCGTTTCTTGGAGAACTATAATATCGGGAGCATAGGACGAGGCTAATAATTTAAGGTCATTTACTTTAGATCTAAGACTTCGAACAGTTCCATTGTATAATGGTTTAACCGCGAAGATTACGTTTTTGATTGGGGTTTAGAAGTCCTTGTCCCGCCGGTTTTAATTTTCTTTTTCTGGGATAGGAGGTTTCGTCCCTCCTCTCCCCCCCGCTTACCCAAGGGGCCCTCCCGATGGGTATTTTTTGGAACAGTAGCCTCCATGTCTTGGCATCTCGGCAGCCAGTAGACGCCCGGTGGAAGAGGATCTGTTCCAGAAACAGACAACACCTACGAAGGTCCTGAGGTGCAGAAGCCGCCTGGAACGATGAAGATTCGATATGATGGATGCTTTTGCTGTTGTTCAGGCAATTTGGTTGAATTGTATTTTTCAAAATTCTTTAATTTGACTCCATTAATTCCTTACCGATTCCTTTAACTCAGCAGTTTCTTTATCCTTAGCTGCAAGTTTCCTGATTGATGCCGTTAGCACTGAAGAAGTGTTGTTAGTTGCTACTGAAGTTAGGAATATAGGGGTTTGGCTGTCAAACCTTCAAACTTTCCTCTTGGGCTTCACGGTAACTACTCATGTCCTCTCATGTTATGCTAATATTTCCGTCTCCATCAAGCTTCTGCACCTCTGCAGAGCCATACTTGATGGTACCTCCACATTTAGCACACTTGATAGTTTTTTCTCAGTAACATCAGCAGTGTCATGATCCTCCAGGCACATTTACACCAATGCAAGTTAAATTTACTATATCTTTATCAATTTGCATCGTAATGAGGTTGTGTCTAAATTTTTGGCATCTATACGCACACAAGGTTTTTTGGATGGAAGTCGCACTTGGACACTTCATATACCAACTGTGACATACTCAGGAATGTTACTTGAAGCAAAAGTAAAATAAAGCACACTCCTTTTATTTGTTGTTCGCACAGTCCCGTCTTTCTTGGTCATGCAGTTCACGTCCACTTTTAACGCTTTGGTCCCTTCATATTTTCCAGACTTTCGCTCTCCTCCATTGTCCTCAAATCCCTGCTAAAGATTACTCCCTTGCAGGTATTGTTGGCCAATAGGGATAGTTACTAACCTTCAAATCATGAATCTGCGTCAAGATTTAAGCAGGTCCTTAATCTGGGAGTTGACTCCTTTACAAGGAGGCTAACCATCTCAGCAATTTCCTTGACAAATTCAAAATCGCCGTCCACTTGACCTCAAGGACCTTCTTGATGATTGAAGGGGGCTCACATTCAAGAAGACGATTGATTTCCATTCACGCATTTGAAACAGTCAAATACCTTTGCATTCTCTGGAGGGATTGAAAAGAATAGTTCGTTCTCGTTTTGTCATCAGTAAGGGGTTCCGTTGTTCAGTCGCCTTAGTTGTAAGAAAGTCGTGGGTCGTCCCCCCTCCTTTGAGGAGGAGGAGGGATAGCCGAGGAATCGTTTCATGATGGGTAATCGGGACCGAGTCCGGTACCCTGGGCCCGTGCCCGTTGGCCTGAAGGGACCAGTTACCCCTTACCTAATTGTTATCAACACTAACGCTAATAGCTAAGAGAAGAGTGTGGCAGTTTCCCGTCCTCTACCCCCCCCCCCCAATGGAACCTGGTTTGCGTTCTCCAGGTACCAAAGAGGAATCAAGTTTGTGGAAGACACCCTCCTTACCAAGCCGAATTGCCTAGTGCGAATGACGGTAAATCGTGCCCACCCCCCGTCGATACGGGAGGCCCACAAGGTACTCCGTTAGGTTCAGGAAGTCACAGGAAGAGGGAAAAGTTAGAATAAAGGAAAAGTGCCCCAAAAAACCCCCCATACTACCCTTGCCTCCCTACCCAGGGGTCAATCCCTATAAGGGCTGCCCTGGTGTAGAAGAGAGTTGAGGGTCTGAGGTGGGGTGCTGACTACGCCTACTGTAGTCTCGTGTGACCTGCAAAACAAGCAGTGAAGGTGCAGGCAAGCACAAAGTGCTGAAAAAGATCTGAAAAAATCAGAAATTTTCTTTACGTAAATTACGTTACAAAACTCAGAAGTAATAGCCCCGAGCGAGAAAAGGGGCCCACGGACACCAGGGTAGCTCCTAGGGCCCACAAGGCTTTAAATCTATTGCTGCTGCGTCTGAAAAGAAGTCTGAGCTGGTCAAAAGTCTCAAACACGAGTGCTTCTCATTTCTTTGTTGGATTTCTTTTGGCTATCAACCAGCGGCATGTGGCCAGGGTTATTAAGCCAGTGGATCCTATTTATTCTGTCAATCTTGATAAGGTCGTAAAGTTTTGTCCCCCTTTTGGGAAAAGTGATTAATTTATTGTTTATTTTTTTCTTATCTGATAATATATTTGATACTGTAAATTCTCGATTTTTAATCTGAAATATTTTTTTAAGGGGCTGTCTTTGGTTTGGTATTTTGGCATACTGTTGGAGATGATTTATTGTAAGGGTGGTGGTACACTTTAAACCTCAGCCTCACTGCAATAGAAGCTGGACACCCCGCGCCATCACCAACTGACATTTCCACGTCCCTGCGGGCACGGTGCGTTTGTCTCGACGCCCCGTGGACATCATGCAGCCCACTAAGTCTCCACACTGGGGGGGCCCAAGCAGTGATCCCCCCCCAGGCAACCACCGTTGGTGGTTCCCACCCACCATCATATCCACGATAGACTCACCCACTCCCGTACTGGGTTTTCTATTTACTTAGAATTATTTAAACCCAGCGTGCTTGCTCACACAAGCGCGGGGGCCGATGCGTGTGCACATAATGCACTCACGCACTCGTATACGGCGATTGGTGTGTGCAACTGCACTGATTTTATATATATAAGAACCACCAACAATGATTGCCTAAACAAATACTCCCCTGGGGAGGGATCACTGCTTAGCCGCCCCAGTATAAAGACTTGGTGGCCACATGATGTCCAAGGGGCGTCGAGTGGTGCAATTAAATACCGTGCCCGCAGGGACGTGGAAATGTCAGTTTTGGTTATTGGCGCGGGTGTCCGGCTTCTTCGCAGTGAGGCTGAAATGTATCCTGCTTCGAAGTAGAGTGGGGAAGGGGGTATGAAGCTCGCCCGTCCACGAAAACGGGGGCACATCCCTGGGACAGAACTAATCTAACTTTCCATCTATAAAAATCCGCCAGGTTACTAGGAGGGGATAGTTCCCACCCCGGGCCCTGCGGTTCGGGCCATCTTGACTAAAAATCAAAAAAAAACAATTTTAAATGGAAAAGGGAAGAGTATTATAGGAAATTCTGCTTTTGCTAAACTCATGGGCCTGCTGCAGAAGTTGTGAGCATATTTCGTTAGCTTTCCCTTTTGCCTCAAACTTCAATCACCCTGGTTTTGGTGGTGCTCGGTTTTTGATTTTGGTTGGAGATCTAGGAAAAAAAAAATAATATAATATAATAATAATAATTATTATTTTTATTTTTTAATAAAATCAGAGATATCCTAAAAGTCATCAAAAAGCAAATGGACCTGGGGGGGACCGTCACCAAAGAAAAACAATAAAATGGAACTAAACTAACATTTGGCAGCCGGGGGGCACACTCAAACCCGGCCCGTCAAAGCCAGATGGCGTGCGATCCGATATTTTCAAAAAATTTGGGCACCGTGGCCAAATCGTGGAAATGGAGACAGTTGGGGAAAGGGTCTGGGCCCAACAACGGACCCTCAATAGCTATGATGATAGGGGTACAAAATGGAGGCCGTGGGGGGAAAGTTCTCTCTAATAAGGAGTGGGTGGGTGATTTTGGGAGCCCAAAAAAAACCCACCAACCCCCTCCCTTCGTTTCCCGGTCGTTTTGTTAATTTTTTTTTAATTTTTGGGGATTTGAGGTTTGGGCTCCTTGCCACAAAAAGGGTTTTTTTGCTTTTTTGACACCCAAAAAACCCGAATTGTACACTTGCAGGTTAACAAGTGCCGGGATTTGTGGGGATTGCCATGTACCGGGTGCCCAAAGTTTTTTTTTGGAAGATTTTTAAAAATTTAAAATTATTTTTGTGGTTTTTTGATTTAAAAAAAATTTTAATGCAAGTCGAAAAAAAAATATATTCCGGGGTCGGGTTTTTAAAAAAAAGGGCA
>NW_023651928.1:0-2500 GCF_015228065.2 Penaeus monodon
TGGGGGGGGTTTGATGACTGCTGACTATCGCTCAGCCGTAGAGAGGATTAGCTGAGCTGGTGAAGGGTTGGGTGTGTGTGTGTGTGTGTGTGTGTGTGTGTGTGTGTGTGTGTGTGGGGTTTGTGTGTTGGTTTTGTGTTGGTTGTGTGTGTGTGTGTAGGTATTTATCGTATCTGTGCGTGGAGAGGAGAAAGGATTTTTTTTCCGTTTGCTTATGCAACCATGTTTTTGTTGAAAGTTAATGTGGGGGGGGGTGTTTTTTTTGTGGGGTATGTTTTTTTTGTATTTTTAATTTTGTTTTTTTTTTTTTTTTTTTTGTAGGTATTAAACTGTATTTTAAAAAATGGGGGGTTTTATTTTTTTGTTTTAGGATTGTGTGTTTGTGGTTGTATACATAAACACACACACACACACCCAACCCCACACCAACACACCACCCACACACAACCAACACACACACACACCCCAAAAAAAAAAAAGAAAAAAAAAAAAAAAAAAAAAAAAAAAAAAAAAACAAACAAACAAACAAAAAAAAAAAAAAAAAAAAAAAAAACAAAAATTTAAAAAAAAAAAACAAAAAAAAACAAAAAAAAAAAAAAAAAAAAAATAAAAAATATAATATAAAAATTATATTTTATATATATATATTAAAATATAATATATAAATTATTTTATTAATATTAAATTATTATTTCATTTCTTCTTATTTTTTTTTCTTATTATTATTATTTATTTTCATTATTTTTTGTATTTATTTATTTTGTATTCTTTGAGAAAGTACTGTGGGCTTGACAGTGACACGTCTTGTTGAAAGATGCTGGATGTAATTTTTTGTTTGTTTGTTTGTTTTGTTTTGATTAGTACTTCGGAGAATGGTCTGAGTCTTTTTTTTTTTTTTTTTTTTTTTTTTTTTTTTTTTTTTTTTTTTTTTTTTGTTTTTTTTTTTTTTGTTGTGGGGTGTGTGGGTGTGTGGTGTTTTTTTTTATCTTTCCCCATTCTTTTTTTTTAACGTTTTATGTGTATGCAAGAAATTTTTTGTGTGTGTGTTTTTTTTTTTTTTTTTTTTTTTTTTGTTTTTTCATCATCGTTGTTTCAAAGTGTTTTTTTTTATCTTTTTTTTATGTGTGTGTGTGAATACTTCAGTTATTCCGCTACAGGGAGTGAGAGAGCGAGGAAAGGGGTCTGGTGTTTGGTGACTGAGGGAGATGTTTGTTTGATGAGAAGGGAGAGAGGAGCGGGGAGAGAAAGGGGAAGAGAGAAAAGGGGAGAGAGAGAGAGAGGGGGAGAGAGAAAAGAGAGAGAGGGAGAGAGAGAAAAGGGGGAAGGAGGGAAGGTGAAAGAAACAGACAGACAGCCCAAAAAAACAGACGGGAACAGACAGAACCAGACAGAGAAAGGGGTAGAGCCCGGAGACAAGAAGAAAGAGAGGGGAAAAGGAGGGGGGGAAAAACAAAAACAGACAGAAACGGGAAAAAAGAGACGAGGAAACACAAGAAAAATTTCCCAAAACACCAGAATCCCATTCAGCATACCACTTAAAACACCCTTTTTTCCACATTACCCCTCAGTGACGCCCGGGAAAAAGGGTGCAGTGAGTAATATGCACGGCCCGCAATCACCCTAAGAGCACTTTTAATTAAAAAAATTTGGGTACGAAAAAAAAAAAAACTTTCGGGCGATGGTCCCCGGAAAAAGGATTTGTGATCCCAAATCAATAAACCAATTTGGTTTTAAATTTGGAAATTAATTTTTTTTTTTTTTTTTTAAACTTTTTTGTTTGATTGAATATCCCTTTTTTTTTTTTTTTCCCCTTTTTCTCTTTTTCCCCCCCTTTTTCTCTTTTTTGGTTTTCTTTTTTGGGGTTTTTGGGAAATTTAAATTTATTAAATTTTTGGGGGGAAAAAAGGTTTTTTTTTTTGGTTTTTTTTTTTAAAAGGGGGGGGGACGGGGTGGGAAGGGGGGAATAAAGGAAAAGGGGGGAAAGGGGGGAGAGGGGAAAGGAAAAGGGAAGGAGGAGGAGGAAGTGGAAAAGGGAGGGAGAGAGAGAAGAGAGAAAAGGGGGGGAAAAAAGGGGAGAGGGAAGAGGGGAGAGGGAGAGGGGGAAAAGAGGAGAGGAGAGGGGGGGAGGGAAGGGGAAGGGAAGGGAGAGGGAGGGGGGGGGCAGAGGGAGGGGGAGGGGGAAAAGAGAGAAAAAGGAGGGGGAGAAAAGAGAGAGAAAAGAGAAAAGAAAAGAGAGAGAGAAGAAAGGGGAAGAAAAAGGGAGGGGAGAAGAGAAGGGGGGGGAAGAAGAAAAATGCGATGTTTCCAGTCATTTTTAAAATCTTTTTTTTGTGTGTAATATAAAATATCATGTAATATTTTAAAAATTAATTAATATATATAATATTATTTTAAAATATATATTTTTAAAATATATATATAAATATATATATATAAAATTTTTTATTTTTTTTGTGTGGGGTTGTTTTTGTGTGTGTGTGGGGTGTGTGTGTGTGTTTTG
>NW_023651929.1:0-2500 GCF_015228065.2 Penaeus monodon
ATATAAATATCTATTATTAAAAATTATATTTTTATATTATATATTTTTTTTTTTGTGTTGTGTGTGTGTTTTTTTTGGTGTGTGTGTGTGTGTGTGTTTGTGGTGTGCGTGTGTGTGTTGCGGTGTGTATGTGTGTGTGGAGTGTGGGGTGTGTTGTGTGTGTGTTTGTGTGTGTGTGTGTGTGTGTGTGTGTGTGTGTGTGTGTGCGTGTGTGCTTTAAAAATTTCCCGCACACACACACCCCAAACATATATATATATAATTTTATATATATTATATATATTATAATTATATATATATATATATATATATTCTTGTGTGTGTTGCGTGTATATAAAAAATTATTGCATATATATGTATAAAATATTCTACTTTAACACACACACACACCCCACACACCACACACACACAACACACACACACACACCACATATTATATAATATATATATATATATATAATAATATATTATATATTATACACTGTGTGTGTGTGTGTGTGTGTTGTGTGTTTGGTGTGTGTGTTTTCATGTACTACATACAAATTGGGTATTTATATATATTTATATATAAATTTTATATATTTATATTATATTATATATATATATAATTATACATATTTACACACACCCGCACACACCACCACCCATTTATATAATATATATAATATTATAAAATTTTATATATTTTATATTTATATATATTATATATATATATGTAATATACTTATATTAAAATTATATTATTTGGGGTGTGTTGTACACACACCCCAAAACACACAACCACCATATTTGAATTATATATAATAGTAGATAGATAGATAGATGATAGATAGATGATATTGCTCAAACATATATTACTATTAATTTGCTTGTGTTGTAACCGTTGACATATGTATTATTGCTTGTTTTATTTTGTGTTTTGATTAAACTATTGTGTCCCTTGTGTATTTTGTATCTAGTATGTATTTGCCTTTTTGGGGGAATACTAAAACATGATTTATTCTAAACCCTTTCGCGGGAATTACCCTGTATGGAGGTATTGGGGTTCCCGTCACACCACAAAAACCACACACACCACAACCACATGTACGTTTGTGGTGGTGTGTGTGTGTATGTGTTGTTGTGTGAGCGTGGTGTGTGAGCGTGTGTGTGTATATATAAAAATATTATAATTATAATATATATATATAAAATATATAAAATTTTAAATTATATATAAATATATATATATAAAATAATATCACACACACACACTCCACCATACATAATATATAAAATATTATATTATATATATTATATATATAATATAATTATAATATATTATCATATTTTTTTTTTTTTTAAACGGGGGGTTCTGTTTGACCACCGTGGTCACAGCATGAACTTATTGTATTTTTCATTTTTGTGATATTTTGGGAGTGAGAGTGGGGGTTCCTTCCCAGTTCCTTTCCACGGAGATCCCGGTGTTTACCTTTTGGGTAATCATTCTCTCTATTTTCCGGGCTTGGGACCACCTGACTTAGGTGGCTTGCCCCCCCAGTGGCTGGGTAGGCAATCGAGGTAAGTTCCTTGCCCAGGAAAACGCGCCGGTCGGTGACCGAAACCCTCAAACTCAGTTGTCGTCGTGACGTTTTGAGCCGTGCTCTAACCACTCTCCACCGCGGCCATATTAGGTTCATCTAAATAACGGTTGCTCATTTTGAGCGCCGTGACCTCTCCCCCACCCTTTCGCTCAACTCGATCTTGGTTTTTTCTTTCCACTTTACCATCGCCCCCCCCAAAACATCTTTGATTTTCGCTCAGTTTTGCCCCTGGGTTTGCGAAGAAAAGACTGATTACTTTTACTCTCTGTTGGGGAAATTTTTCTAAATTTTTTCTTGAGATTGTTAAAAAAAATTTCCTTTCTTCTTACTTGAAATTTTTGGTTGGTGCGTAGCATTGTATAATACTAATTGTTATGGGGTTTTTGCTTTATTCTGACTTTTAAAAATTTTCTTTTTTTGGGCGTCCCCAAATTTATGCAATTGCATTTTTTTATGTGAAAATCATAGAAACTCGTGCTTAAATTTCCCTTTTTCTTTTCCAGATAAAAAAAATGTCTTTTTTTTCTTATTTTTAAAAATTCCTTTATTTTTTTCCAATTGGTCTCACTGTTTCCTAGTATTTGAATGTTGTATCATCCTTTTCGTTCAGACAGTTTTATTTCCCAGCTCTTTCATTTTTCTTATGTTCCACTTCCGTTTTTTAAATGTGTTTCTTATTGGGACAGGGTTTTCTTTGTTTTCCCCAGATGAAATTTTTTAACTTTGTCAGCCGGGTTGCCCACAAAATAACGCGCCGTTGTACCACCGACGAGCGATTGGTAAAATTATCATTTTTTTATTTAATCTTGGTGTAGGGGGTTTTCCCAGGAGAAAAAAAAGTCGGTTAAATCCCCCCCAGGCTCCTTCTCAACTCGCAGTCTCCAAATACTAGGAGGGAAATATCTCTGCCGCTTTAA
>NW_023651930.1:0-5458 GCF_015228065.2 Penaeus monodon
TCTGAAGCCCCCCAATTAATTGGGGAAAGAATCAAAAGCCCCCCAAAAGGGGTAAATACTAAAATTTCCAAATTTTAAAATAAAAATGACCTAAGGGGATTGGAAAAAACCCAGATATATTGGGTGTTCATTTTCAAAAAGGGGTTTAAAGGGAAAACCGAAGGGGTGGAAAAAACCCATTGCCATTTGGGCCCAGAAATTAAACCCTTATTCCCAAGAGGGGTAAAGTTATTGGGGGAAATTTATATAGGATTAAAAAAAGGAAAAAAAGTTTGGGGATTTTGGGGGGAATCCATTTTAAATGAATTTAACCTAGTTAAGGGCTTGGGGGTTCCCCCAAAGGACAAAGGACCTTTAACCCAATCGAAGTGGGGGTTTAAAACAAAAATTTGGGTTTTTACGCGGGCATTTTTTAAACGGGAAGGGGGGAAAAAAAAATTGTAAACTAAAACCATGGGCTGACCTTTCCCCCTTTTGGTCCCCCAAAAAAAGGGGCCCCCCGTACCTTTCCCAATTAAATTTTTTGGGGGTTCCAAGTTCCAAAAAAAGGAAGGGCCTTTTTAATTCAAATTTTGTGACTTTATTAAAAACCAAACCCCCCAAAACAAAAAAATTTTTAAAAAAACCCCCCCCCCCCCCAAACCCCAAATTTCAGCCAAAATAACCCCCCCCCCCCCCCAAAAAAAACCCCCCTAAATTTGGGGCCAACCCCTTTCAACAAAATTTTTTTTCCCCCCCCCTTTAAACCTGGCGGAACCGGGGGGTTTTTTCCCCCCCCCAACCCAAATTTTTTCCCCCCCATTTCCCCTAAATTTTCCACCTTCCCCCCCCCAAAAATTTTTTTCAATCCCCCCACCCTTAAAATTTCCTTTTGCCCAATTTTTGGGGAACACCTTAGGCCTTTTAATTGTTTTCACCTTAAAAAGGCTTTTTGTTTAAAAATTTTCCCGGGGTTTAAAGCGGCAGGGAAAGTTCCCAAAGGAAAATTTTAAAAATTTTATGTAGGAAATCATTGCAAAGGGGAAAAAAATTTTAGGGGGCCCCTAATATTTTTCCAATTTTGTCATTGAACCTTTTTGAAATTTTGTTAAATCCCGGGGGATATTTGGAACCAAAATTTTTCCCCCTTAAAGGGGGGCCCTGGACACTCCCCCTAATACCAATTGAAAAGGGAACCCCTTTGGTATTAACAAAATTAAATTTGAATAGCACCCCCGAGAGGGGTTTTGGAAACCAAAGGGAAACCCCTTTCCACCCCCGGACTCACTCTGAAAATCCTAAGACCAAAAATTAAAAAGAAATTTTCAACAAAGATTGATGGATTAATAAAACAAGCCTTTTAAAAATGCAGTAAAAATCTGAAAGGTGCATATCTAGCTTTTTCTGTCCTGTTGAATTCAGGAGTGAGGCAGAGCCTGTGTTTTGCCCCCCCCAACCCAAAATTTTTTAACACTTGCATGATAATGGGGGTAGAGCTGCCAATCCCTTTAAGTAAATTGTGGAAGCAAACCACTTTGGACAATATCCAAGGTCAAACCCACCTTGAAAAGATGCTGGATTAACCCTTTAATTTTTTTGGGAAGAATTTCCCTATTGCCTGATCCCCAATATCCTTAGGCATTGTTGGCAAAGCCCCTTGGATCTAAAAGGGTCTCTTGGGGATTAAGCCCCAAAATCCAGGCCTTTTGGGGGTCTGCTAGGAGAAACCTGTTTTCAAAACTGGTAAACAAACATTGTGGGCCAGCAGCAAAGGACATTTAAATAGCCAAATAGATTTAACATATCTTGGTAGTGGAAGTTGGGGGAAGGAACTCTAGGTTTGTTCAGTAAAGAACATACTGGCCCAGTTAGTATTTGCCTGTGAAACTTGCCCCGGCAAACCATGAGAACCCCCGCAATAGAAAACCCTTGTTTCTTTATACAATCTGGACAAATTATTCTACTTCCTGAAGTTTTGATTTCCTGCCTAAAAGGTTTTTTTGTCTCCTCTAGATACAAACCCCAAAATTTGGGGGAAGGCCCCCCGTTGGGGATGACCAAGGAAAAAGTCATGGCTTGAGCAAATCAAATCCAGAAAACTATTGTGATGAAATTGGGGCCCAAAAACAGACCTGCAAGAAGACTTGCTAAAGAAGGAACCTGCATTGTTTGGGATATGGGAACGGTGGGGATGCAAGCAATTGCCACCTCCCTTAGCATTAGCCCCCATTGATTTGACTAATTATTTCTAATATCAACCATCTAATTCTAAAGGATAACAAATCCAAATCTTAG
Source organism: Penaeus monodon (assembly GCF_015228065.2). Lineage (NCBI taxonomy): Eukaryota > Metazoa > Arthropoda > Malacostraca > Decapoda > Penaeidae > Penaeus > Penaeus monodon. The sequence continues at coordinate 2,275 of NW_023651930.1, forward strand.
CTTTGACCTTGGGATTTAATGTTGAACCTGCTAGACATAGTGTTTTTTTCATTTGTTTTTTTTGTTTTTTAGATTTCATTGTTAGCCAAACTTTCCCAATAATTTCCTATTCTGTTTTCCAAATCCTTTCTTTAAAAGGACTCACAACATACAAACAAATCCAGGCCTCCCAATCCATAAACAGCAACCATGGGCCCCCTTGGAAGTTTTTTGCAAAAAAAAAATAAAAACACAAACAAAAAAAATAATAGTTAGCATTTAAACACCCGTCCCATTGAAAAGGCAATATAAAAATTCAGCCATTGCCAGTGGTTTTTTCAAAAGGGATAAGCATATACAAAAAAAAGCAAAGGAAAGGTTTTTGTGGCATACTAAAAACAAAGAAAACAATGAAACACTGGATTTTTTTTAAAGTTTCAAAATTTAAACCCATTATTCCCATTTTAATGGTCAACAGTGGCAAAAGAGACCTTTTTGCAAGGCTTGGACAAATTTAAGACCATAACTTTGTAATTCCTGACCTGATATGTTAACTGGCCCTTATTAGCTATAACATCAAAACGTATCTATTTATTTCTCAAAATTTTTGTTTGAAATTTATTTCATTTACATTCCATAAACCTTTTTCCTACGCTTAAACACAATTGAATTCTGTTTTCTATCTTTGAAAAGATTTGGGATGAATGCATATTTTTGAAAAAATTTAATCAAATTTTTACGTTAAAAAAAAAACCAAAACATACCCAATTATACCCTACAATTTTTTTTTTTTTAAAACTTACCTTCCTTGTGTTCATGAAAAGCCACACACTTGTCCCCCCCCCGCGAAACTTTTTAATCATAAAAAAGCATTTTTGTTTTTCCACCCCGTACTATATTCCCCCTTTTTTCCTGGGGAAAAATCCCTGTCACCCTTTACTCCAACTGGATGAAAAAAAGAAAAAGCTTTAGCATAACAAATATGGGGAAAAAAACAAGTAGTATATTGTAACATCTTTATCTCAATTACAAAAAAAAAAAAAAAAATAAATTTTTGAACTTTTTTTTGTAACATGTAACTTTTTTTTTTTTCCATCATGAAACATCCAATTTTCTTGTGTTTTTTTTTTTTTTTTTTAAAAAGAAGTTAAAACTAGGTTTAAAAAAAAAAAAAGTAATTTTTTTTTAAATTAAAAAAGTCACCCAACCCAACACAGATTCCCCCCCCCCCAAACATACTATTGAAAAAATTTTTACATTTAAAAAAAAACAGAGTACCCAAGCCCCCAAAAACCATTTTTAAAACCCCCACAAAAAACACCCAACCAAGGACCGCTTGTAAAAAAAAAAATCACTTTTCCAAATCGCCTGCAAGTCAACAGGGCATTCTCGACGGCAAAAAACGCCAATTTTTCCCCCACCCCTAAAATTTTTTTCCCTCCCCCCCCCAAATCCCAAAACCCACACTGCCCCCTCACCGACTAATTTTCCCTCGCCAAAACCAATATCAGTTTTTTTACAAGCATTTTTTTCAAAATTCACCCAAAAAAACATAAAAGGAAAAAAATGGGACTATTTAAAAACCCCTTTTCCCCAAGGAAAAATTAGGACAGAAAAAATTTTTGGGGGGTTTTTAAGTAAAACCCCGAACCCCGGGAAAATTTTGGGACTCACCACGGGACCCCCAAGGCCTCTCAATCCCAAAGGGGGAAAAAGTTGTCCCCAAATCCCAACCAGATTTTGTTTTTCTTGCCATGTAAAAAAACTCAAAGGATTTTTTGTTGCCTCCTATTTAAACTGCGGATTGCCTTTTTTCATTTTTTTTAAACCTGGGGAGGAACGAGATTTTTTTAGCAAAATTTAAAAAATTTAGGTTTTTTGGAAAATTCCCCCTTTTTTTTTTTTTAACTTTTTAAAAAAAACAAAAAAAAAATCTTAAAAATTTTTCCTTTATTACTATTTTTTTTTTTTTTTTTTTTTTTTTTTTTTTTTTTTTTAATCACAAGTTGGAAACATATACATGCATATTTTTTTTTTCCCCCTCAAATTTGCCCCCTTTAATAAAAAGGGAGGAAAGAGGCCCCCCCAACCCCTGGGGAAAAAAAAGCAGAAATATACAGAGAGAAAAAAAAAAGGGGATTTTGGGAAAGGAAAGAACCCCTTTTGGGGAAGAAAACAAAAATGAGCCAAATAAAAAAATTTTAAATTTTTGTTTTTTTTGTTAAAAAAAATACCATTTTTTCAAACCCCCTATCTTTTGGGCAACCCCCTTAACAACCCCCCTAAACAAACTCCCAATTTTTGGAAAACCCCCTAAAAATCAATATACAGTAACTGGCTGGGGGCATTTTTGTAAAAACCCGGGAAAAAAAAAAAAAAATTAAATTTGAAAAGGACAAACTTTTTCTACCTAGGGGAAGGGGTTTTAGAAAATTTTTTAAAAAATAAACCCACATTCCCCAATTATATTAAATATAGATAAAAAACAAATGGCTGAAAATGCCCCCCGGGAACCTTTTTTTAAACCCACTTTTTCTTTTCCCCGTTTTTTTTTAATTTTTATTAATCAACCAAACATCTAAAAAAGAAAGCTCCTTACACATAAACCAAACTTTTAATGAACTTTCATTTTTTTTTTTCCCCCCCCCAAAAAATTTATTTGTTTTTTTTTTTTTTTTTTTTCAAATTTTGTACAAAAAAAGGATATCATTTTTTAAACTTTCCCCCCCCCTGGTTTTTTTTTTTAAAAACTCCAAGCCCTTTTCACATCCCCTACCTAACTTTTTGGGGTTTTTAAAACTGACAAGCTCCTTTTTAAAAAACTCAAAACTGCCCCCCTTGTTTTTTTTTTTCTTACCTTCCCCCCACAAACATTTTCAAACTATAAAAACAGTTTTTTTTTAACTTTTTTTTATAATGCTTTACTAACAAAGCCAATTGTTTTAACCCTTTTTTTTAGTCAACAGAGCATTTAAAACTGAAGGGAAAAAAGAAATTAAAAACATCTATCAGGGGCCCCAATGCTAATTTTAAAGAAAGCTAAACTTTTAAATCATATTTTCGCACTTTTTTTTTATGAGGCAAAAAAACCAGATCAACCAAAAATTTCCCCAAAATGAAATTTGGGTTTTTTTAAGGGGGGAAGGAAGGGGGGGGAAAAGTTTTTAAAAAAAAGGGAAAAGGGGGGGGGGGGGGGAAACCGGGA
>NW_023651932.1:0-5457 GCF_015228065.2 Penaeus monodon
AAAAAAGGGGGTGTAAAAAAGAAACAAACGGGAATAATTTTTGAAAAAAGGCTAATTTACCAGGGGGCCCGGGGGGGCATAAAGGGAAACAGCCCTTAGAAGTTTAAAGTGAAAATGCTGGTGTTTGGTGCGTTTGGGTGGGGTTTTTCCCGGCCCCCTGGCGTTTTTTGGCTCGTGTGTGGGTGCGTGTTACTTTTGGGGTTGGTTGGTTGGTGTTTTGTGTTTTTGTGGGGTGTGTGTGTTTTGTGTGTGTTTTGGTGTGTGTGTGTGTGTGTGTGTGTTGTTGTTTGTGTTTTTTTTATATATGTTTGTGTTTTGTGTAATAAAATTATATATATATTTATATATATATATAATATATATATATATTATTATATATACCATAATATATCCCCAATCCATAAAAAATTTTATATATAATATTATTATATATTATATTAAATTTATATATTTATATATTATAATATAATTTAAAATATATATATTATTCTATATAAAATATGTATACTATAAAACTTATAACTCTCCTTATATTGTGTGGTGTGGGGGTGGGTGCGCGCGGCGCGCGTGTGTTGTTAAATAGGTATAATTATATGTATATAATTAATATATTATATATAATATTATATATATAATATAATTATATGAAAATATATCATAATTTGGTGTGTGGTGTTTGTGTGTGTGTGTGTTGTGTGTGGTGTGTTGGGGTTTGTGTGTGGTGTGTGTGGGGTGTGTGTGTGTGTGTGTGTGTTTTAACATTGTGTGTGGTGTGTTGTGGGGTGTTGGTGTGTGGTTGTGTTGTGTTTTGTGTTGTGTGTGTGCATATATATATATTAATTATAATATATATATTTATATTATATATATTTTTTTTAAAAAATTATATTATATTTTTTTTTTTTTTTTTTTTTTTTTTTTTTTTTTTTTTTTTTTTTTTTTTTTTACTGGGTTTCATTTTGGTTCATTTTTGAGCCGCCGGGGTCAAGCTGATACTTAATTTATTTTCATGTTTGTTGCTTTTGGGAGTGGTACGTGTAGGGTCCCCTTTCTTTCCCGGAAGGCCCGGGGTTACTTTTGGGAAAAATATTCTCTCTATTTTTCCGGGTTTGGACCACACGATTTTTGGGATGTTTCCAACCCCCATGGCTAGGTAGGCAATGGGGGTGAAGTTTCTTGCCCGGAAAAAAGCGCCGGCCGGTGACTCGAACCCCCGAAATCAGATTTCCGTCGTGCCAGTCTTGATCCGATCTCTAACCAACTCCCCCCGCGGGCCCCTTTATATACATATTTACATACAATATAATATTATAATAATTAATAATTATAATTTATAAATTATATTATATAATATTTTTGTGTGGTGTATTATAATTTATTGTATATTATATAATATATTAATATAATATATAAAATATATTATATTATATATATAATGTATTTTTATATATTTGTAGATAATAGAAGATAATTTTTAATTTTACCCTTATATTTAATATAATTTTTATATATATATATATATATATGTTATATTACATAAATTTTATATATATTTTATATATTATTTATATATTTATAATATTATTATAATATATTAAAAATTGTTTGTATATTTTTAAAATATTTTTATGTATATATATTTTATGTTATATGTATACATAAACCCCAAAATTTATTACAACAAAATTTTTTTTTTATATATATTTATATAATTATTTTTTAAAAATTTTATATATATATAAATATATTTTGTGTTTTGGGGGTGTGTGGTGTGTGTTATTTGTATTTTGTATTTTATACTATAACATATTATACATTAACCTATATTACATAATTTTATATATTAATAAAATAATATATATATATATATAAATTTAAAATATATATTGTGTATATTACTAATATATACATATTATACATATATATTACTATACATATATATTAAAAATATATATATATTATTATATTATAATTTTTACTATAAATACTATATCATATATAACAAAATTACATTATTTATATATATATATATTATATTTATATATATATCACATATTATTTTTATTATTTATTATATATTATATATTAGTTGTTGTTGTATTTTATATATTTTTTAATATCTTTTATATATATATATATTAAATATATTTTAATATTTTATAATATGGGGAAACGACGTCCCCCTTTTTTTTTGTCCGAGGCTGCTAGCCTAACGTCCTGAAACATATTGGATCTTCCCTTGCCTATCACATATTTTTCTTTAAAATACGAAATTGAAAGTTTTACAAAACCTCGACAAATAAAATGTTTTATATCCAGAAAAAAAAATATCCACACCGCGTTTATTTCTCCTGTTGCAGATACTAAACTTAAATATGGTAAAAAATCGGACTTCTAGCTTCCCTTTTTGGGCTCGATTCCTTTGCAAAAGCCCAAGGCACTTGTATCCGTACGACCTCCTCCCCCCATGTCCTTTTCCCCGGACACGAGTGGTATCTTCGCGACTCGTAGTCCTTCGACTCGGGAAAAACCTTCGGGGTTTAGAGGATTTTTTTTGACTCGAAAAGGAGATTCTTTCGCTCGGGGGGATTCTTTTTTACTCTGAAAAGGGAGATTCTTTCACTCGGGGTTTTTTTGACTCTGAAAAAGGGGGGGTTCTTTCGACTCGGGAGGTTCTGTTGTCTGAAAGGGAGATTTTTCGATCCCGGGGGTTTTTTTACTCAGAAACGAAATTCTTTCGATTTAGATTTCGAGTCAGAGGGTTCTTTTTATTCGGGTGATCCCTTTGACCCAAAAAAAATTTTTTCGACTCAGAAGATTTTTTTGATTCGAAATTCTTTCGAAACGAAGATGGTTTTGGGTTTAGAAGATTCCTTCGAGTCGATTTCTTAAGATTCTTTTCGACTCGGGGGTTAAGGGGTTCTTTCGTTCGATTTTTGAGGCCTGGTTCATTCGACTCAGAAGAAAGTTCTTTCACTCCCATTCTTTCGATTCAGGGATTCTTGGGATCAGAATTTCCTTTGATTCGAGGGTTCTTGGCCCAAATTTCTTTGTTCAGGAATTCTTTTTGAATCGGAAAATTTGATTGAGGATCCCTTTTGCTCAGAAAATTCTTTCGACTCGGTGATTTCAATTTAAGGATTTTGGCTCAGAAAATTCTTTCCACACGGAGGTTCTATCGACTCAAGGGTTTTTTCGACTCGAAGATTTTTGTTTCAGAGATTCATCATCGTTTTTGGGTTTGAGGATCTTGTATGAAAACAATTTTTGGCGGATTTTTGTGACCAAAAACATTTTTTTGGGATTCTTGTGACTCAGAAACGCAGGTTTTTTCCACTCCAGAAACTCGCGCTTTTTTTTGGCTTTCCGCCAATGTAATCCAATCTGCCCCCCGCTTCTCGGTTTTCTACAAAGTAGAGACCAGGTCTTCCCCCCGACTTTTTGGGTTTTCTATCCTGTTACCGGGGTTTCTGCCCCCCGGCTTTTGGGGTTTTTTTCCAACTAAACCAGTTCTCCCCCCGCTTTTTGGTTTTTTCCCCCAGAGTGGAAAAAAGTCGGTTCCCTGCTTTTTGGTTTTTTTTTCAAGTAGAAAAAGTCTGTTCCCCGACTTTTTTATTTCCCGCCAAAGTAAAACCCCGGTCTGTTTTCCCCGATTTTAGTTTTCCGCCAAAAATTAGAAAAACCCGGGCGTTTCCCTGATTTTTAGGGTTTTTCCCCCAAAAAAAAAACCAGGTCTTTTTCCCTTTTTTAGGTTTTTCCCCCAAAGTAGAAACCGGGCGTTCCCCCCGACTTTTTAGGTTTTTTCCGCCCAAAATAAAAACCCGGTTTTTCCCCCCCAAATCAGCAAAACCGTGACTTTTTGGTTTTTTTGCAAATTTAAAACCAGGTTGCCCCCCGGGAGGGAGCCTTTGCTCTGGCCCCTGGGAATTTTTCGTCGCCTTCTCCCTTGGGTGTTGGGGGGGATGAGCGAAGGGGCATTTCCATCTCCGCGTAGCCATTAAAAACATTAAAGTTCATATAAAGAGGAGACATTAAGTCTGGGTAAAACAGTTTTTTTCCCAAAATTTTGGTTAAAATGGACACCTTCTTTTTATAGTGACCCTTCCTAAAAGAACCCTGCTACTGCAAAATCTTACGACGAATCACAAATGAGTACCATTTAACGCCTAACAAAGTCTAAGGGCAAAATCTTCCCGACGGATCTTAACCAATTTGCCCCGCTTCTTCATCTTCCCCCTTGTCCCTCTCCTTTGTCACTGCAAACGCGCTACCGTCCTTTGCGGAAAAGTTGTCCCGTTTAAAACCCAAAGGTAAAACTACAAAAACTCGTGAAATCAAACCACGCGTTGTCATATTTTCCCAAAGGTTTTTTGTGTTGGTGTACTGTGTGTGTGCAAATTATGTGTATTATGTTAGAAAATAATTATAAAATTTATTTATAAATATTATTTATAATATATTTAAAATATATTTTCCCAAAAGTTTTCTATATTTTCGGGGGAACAAACAAAATCCCCTTGGGTCATCGCAGGACCCCCTCGGAAGATGGGATATGAACCGTCGTATCTCTCGCTCCCTTTTATTCTCGGGGGAAAGTCGGCACAAGTCTGACTCTGAGAAAAATGTAAACATAAAAGGGTGTTTTGTATAAATTTATATAATATTTTCTGATATGTGCGTGTCCAAAGAAATATTTCGTTTTCCGCTTTTCGTGGACGATCATTCTTTCGCAACATGTTATTGGGTTTTGCCGGGTCGTGCGGAAAGTGAAAGCAAAAAAAAAAAAACACACAAAAAAAATAATATTGATTTAATCTTTTAACGGCGGCCTACTCCCCCGGGAGTAATTGAAAGTTCCGGTTTCCCGATATCACTGACTAAAGCTACTTTTTTAGATCAAATTACTATAAAAATAAAATATATCTAATTTTTTTTCCCTCTCCTGCTCTCTCTCTTTGTCCCCACTCTCTCTGTCTCTCCTGTTCTGTTTTTCCCCCTTTTCTCCCTCCACGCCCCGTGTGTGCGTACAAACGCACATACTACACCTCCATCATACATCCATCCAACTACATACTGCATACTACCCCATACACACACACACCACACAACACACAACCACCACACCACACACACACACCACCCACACACACACCACACACACCACAACTTATTTGGGGGTGTTTTGTGTGTGTGTGTTGGGTGGTGTGTGTGTGTGTGTGGGGTGGTTTTGGTGTGTCAATTTTTTCTTGGGGGTTGCTTGCTTCTTGCTTGAGATTTTCGAAGTTCTGGCTTCGCCCCGGGCCTTTCACTTTGGCCCGGCCCGTGTCCGCTTTTTTTGACTGTCTCATTTGTTGGTCTGCACCGGTGCTTACCGTGGGGGTGGGATTGCCCGGGCGCTCCCTTAGCCGGGTGTCAGCCTTGGGCTTGGCTTGCTTTGCTTGCTTGCTTTTGCTTTTT
>NW_023651933.1:0-5456 GCF_015228065.2 Penaeus monodon
CAAATAAATAGTAAACAAAATAATACAATAATAACGTTTTTTATAATCATTATTTTTTATCATTATTTCAATTAAAATCGTTATTACTGTAATTATTACTGTTATAATAATTATTTTTTTTTTACAATTATACTACCAGAAAAAATAATAATAATGATAATATAACATAATAATATTAATAACAATAGTTATAACCATTAGTATTATTATAATTATACTTATTATTTATTATTATTGTTATTATTACAGTTATAATATATATTTTTTGGCAATAATACTAATAATTAAAGTAATAATAATAAATAATAATAATTTAAAAATAATAATTAATAATAATAATAATATAATAATAATAATAATAATAATAATGATAATAATGATAATAATAATGATAATAGTAATAATATTAATAATCATCAAAATTTATCCAAATTCTCTTTATTCTCACTTTTATCATCATTATTGTCATGATTATAGAATTCTGGTAATTATTATCATTATTACCCTAATAATTGCCAGAATCATCAAATGAATGGAAAAAACGTCATTTTGGAGTCTACTCTCAAAAGGCTATATTTCGCTAGATTTTGCCGCTTTTTCGACTTTTGGATTTGTTTTCTTTTACCTTTTTTTTATTATATATGGACACAATTCCTGTTATTATCATCATTATTATCATGATTATCATCATTATTATCGTTATCATCATCATTATCATTCATTATCATCATCATTATTGCAATTATTATCATCATTATTGCAATTATTATCATTATTATTGCAATTATTGCAATTATAATATATAATTTTACATCTATATAATAACAACTACAATAATAATAGTAATAACAATAATAATAACAATAATAACGTTTTTATAATCATTATTTATATCATTATTTCAATTAATATCGTTATTACTGTAATTATTACTGTTATAATAATTATTTTTACAACTATACTACCAGAAAAAATAATAATAATGATAATATAACAATATAATATTAATAACAATATTATAACAATTAGTATTATTATAATTATACTTATTATTATTATTATTGTTTATTATTACAGTTATAATATATTTTTTGGGAATAATACTAATAATTAAAGTAATAATAATAATAATACGATAATATAATAATAAGTAATAATAATAATAATATGATAATAATGGTAATAATATGATAATCGTACTAAATTAATAATCATCAAATGTTATCCAATTCTCTTTATTCTCACTTTTAATCATCATTTATTGTCAGATTAATAGAATTCTGGTAATTATTATCATTAGTACCCCTAATAATTGTGCCAGAATCATCAAATGAACATGGAAAACCGTCATTTTGGTGTCTACTCTCAAAGGCTATATTTCCCTAGATTTTTGCCGCTTTTTTTCGACTTTTGGGATTTGTTTTCTTTTACCTTTTTTTTTATTATTATATATGACACAATTCCTGTTTCTTATCATCATTATTATCATGATTTCATCAATTATTATCGTTATCATCATCATTACATCATTATCTCATTATCATCATCATTATCATCATTATTGCAATTATTATCTCATTCATTGCAATTAATTATCATTATGATTGCATTATTGCTAATTATAATATATATTTTACATCTATACTCATAACAACTACAATAATAATAGTAATATACAGAATAATAACAATAATCACGTTTTTATATCATTATTTATATCATATTTTTCAATAATATCCGTTCTTACTGTTTATTACTGTTTATAATATTATTTTTACAACTATACTACCAGAAAAAATAATATAATGATAATAATAACAATAATAATATTAATAACATATTATACAATTAGTAACTTATTATAAATTAATACTTATTATCATTATTATTTGTTATTATTACAGTTATAATATATTTTTTGGCAATAATACTCAATATTACAGTAATTAAGAATAATAATAATAATAATAAATAATAATAATAATAATAATAAATAATAATAATAATAATGATCATAATGGTATAATACTGAACATTGTAATATATTAATATCATCAAATGTTTGCAAATTCTCTTTATTCTCCACTTTTTCATCATTATTGTCATGATTAATAGAATTCTGGTAATTATAGCATTATTACGCCTAAAATTGCCAGAATCATCAATGAATTGGAAAAAACGTCATTTTGGGAGTCTACTTACTCTAAAGGCTATATTTTCGCTAGATTTGCCGCTTTTTTCGACTTTTTGGGGATTTGTTTTCTTTTACCCGTTTTTTTGTATTATATATGGACACAAGAAAAAAAAAAAAAGGATTCCTGTTTATTATCGTCATTATTTCATGATTTCATATTATTTCGTTATCTCATCATTATCATAATTATCATCATTATCATCATCATTATCTCCATTATTGCAATTATTTCATCATATTGCAATCATTATCATTATTTTTGCAATTATTGCAATTATAATATATAATTTTTCATCTATACTAATAAAAACTACCAATAATAATAGTATAACAATAATAAATACAATAATAACGTTTTTATAATATATTTACCCTCTTATTTTCATTAATATCGTTATGACTGTAATTATTCTGTTATAATAATTCTTTTTTACAACTAACTACCAAAAAATAATAGTGAATATAATAACAATAATACGATTATAACAATATTATACATAGTATTATTATATTATACTTATTATCATTTATATTGTATTATTACAGTTATAATATATTTTTTTTGCATAAGATAATAATTCAAGTAATACTACTAATAATAATGATAATAATAATAATAATAATAATAATAACCATAAAGATAACAAAAATATTATCATAATGATAATAATGGTAATAATAATGATAATAGTAAATAATATTTAATAATCATCAAATGTATCCAAATCTCTTTATTCTCACTTTTATCATCATTATTGTCATGATTAATAAATTCTGTGTAGTTTTCTTATTATATTATTACCCTAATATTGCCAGAATCATCAATGAATGGAAAAAACGTCATTTTGGAGTCTACCTACCAAAAGGCTAATATTTCGCTAGATTTTTGCTGCTTTTTTCGACTTTTGGGATTTTTTGTTTTCCTTTACCTTTTTTTGTATATATGACGCGGAACATTCCTGTTAAATTTATCATCATTATTATCATGTTACATCATATTATCGTTATCATCATTTTTATCATCAATTAATCATCATTATCTCATCATTATCATCATTATTGCAATTATTATCATCATTATTTGCAAATATTATCATTATTTGTTTGCACTTATTGCAATTATAATATATATTTTACATCTCATCTAATAAGAACTACAATAATAATAGTAAATAACACTAATAATAACAATAATACGTTTTTATAATCATTATTTATATCATTATTTCATTAATATCGTTATTACTGTAATTATTTACTGTTATGAATAATTATTTTTACAACTATACTACCAGAAAAAATAATAATAATGATAATAATAACAATGATTATAATATATAATTTTTACATCTATACTAATAACAACTACAAGAATAATAGTAATCAAACTCATAATAACATAATAACGTTTTTATAATCATTATTTATATCATTATTTCATTATATACCGTTATTACTGTATTATTACTGGTTATAAATAATTATTTTTTACAACTCATACTTCCAGAAAAAATAATAATAATGATAATGTTAACATAATAATAGTAATAACAATATTATAACAATTAGTATTATTAGGAGTTATACATATTATCAGTATTATTGTTATTATTACAGTTATAATATATTTTTTTTGGCAATAATACTAATAATTACAGTAAATAATATATAATAATAATAATAATAATAATAATAATAATACTAATATAATAATAATATACTGATATAATAATAATGATAATAATGGTAATAATAATGATAATAGTAATAATATTAATAATCATCAAATTGTTTTTTTTTATCCAATTCTCTTTATTCCCTTTGATCATCATTTTGTCATGATTAATAGATTCTGGTAATTATTATCATTATTACCATAATAATTGCCAGAATCATCAAATGAAAGGAAAAAACGGTCATTTGGAGTTACTCTCAAAAGGCTATATTTCGCTAGATTTTGCCGCTTTTTTTTGACTTTTGGGATTTGTTTTCTTTTACCTTTTTTATTATTATGGACACAATTCCTGTTACCATCATCATTATTATCATGATTATCATCATTATTATCGTTATCATCATCATTATCATCATTATCATCATTATCATCATCATTATCATCATCATTATCATCATTATTGCAATTATTATCATCATTATTGCAATTATTATCATTATTATTGCAATTATTGCAATTTAATATATAATTTAATCTATACTAATAACAACTACAATAATAATAGTAATAACAATAATAATAACAATAATAAAGTTTTTATAATCATTATTTTTATCATTATTTCAATTTAAAATCGTTATTAAATGCAATTATTACTGTTATAATAATTATTTTACAATTATACTACCAGAAAAATAATATAAGATAATAATAACAATAATATATAATAACAATATTTAACAATTAGTATTATTATAATTATACTTATTATCATTATTATTGTTATTATTACAGTTATGATATATTCTTTGGCAATAATACTAGTAATTAAAGGAGTAATAATAATGATAATAATAATTATAATAATAATAATAATAATAATAATAATAAAAATGATAATAATGGTAATAATAATGATAATAGTAATAATATTAATAATCATCAAAAGTTATCCAAATTCTCTTTATTCTCACTTTTATCATCATTTTTGTCATGATTAATAGAATTTGGTAATTATTATCATTATTACCTAATAATTGCTAGAATCATCAAAAGAATGGAAAAACGACATTTTGGAGTCTACTCCAAAAGGCTATTTTCGCTGTATTTTGCCGCTTTTTCGACTTTTGGGATTTTTTTTTTTACCTTTTTATTATATATGGACACAATTCCTGTATTATCATCATTATTATCATGATATCATCATTATTATCGTTATCATCATCATTATCATCCCTTATCATCATCATATCATCATTATTGCAATTAGTATCATATTATTGCAATTATTATCATTATTATTGCAATTATTGCAATTATGATATATAAAATTTTTCATCTATACTAATAACAACTACAATAATAATAGTAATAACAATAATAATAACAATAATAAGGCTTTATAATCATTATTTATATCATTATTTCATATATGTTATTACGGGAATTATTACTGTTATAATTATTATTTTACAATTATACACCAGAAAAAACAAAAATAATATAATATAACAAAATAATATAATAACAATATTAAACAATTAGTATTATATATTTACTTATTATTATTATTATTGTTATTTTTCC
>NW_023651934.1:0-31360 GCF_015228065.2 Penaeus monodon
TTTTTTGTTAATTCAATTTGAGCTTTCGATAGCACTAATGTTTCTATCCTTTGCAGTTCGAGGAGCATCATGAGTCAGAAACAAATCAGAGGTTGCATCTGATTAGGGCAGAGTCTCATTTGAAGCAGGTTTCAGGTGAGAAAAATCTGAGAATATTTTGGAAGATACAATGGAGTTGGGAATCTTTTTTGGGGAATAATTTTCACTTTCCTTCGCGTTATTGCCTGTTGGTCTTCGCTCTCTCTCTCTCTCTCGTCGTTCTCATATATATATATATAATAATATATATATATATATTATATATATATTATATATATAATATATATAATGTATATATTATATATATATATATCTATATATAATATATATATATATAATATTATATATTATATATATATATATTTTATATGTATATGTGTGTATGTGTGTGTTGTGTGTGTGTGTGTGGTGTGTGTGTGTGTGTGTGGGGTGTGTGGGGTGTGTGTGGTGTGTGTGTGTGTGTGTTTTGTGTGTGCGTGTGTGTGCTGCGCGCGTGTGGTGTTTGTGTGTGTGTGTGCGTGTGTGCGTGTGCGTGTGTGCGTGTGTTGTGTGTGTGTGTTTCTATGCACGAAAGGATTCCAAAGAAAAGCTCATGTAAAAATCTCCGCACTTACCCGAAACTTTCTACTTCCTTCTTATTAGATAGAAAAAGAAGAAAGAGAAAAAAGTACACGCAATTTCCCCAAACGGAATTCCAGAATATGGCGAAGCTCGTCTCTCTCTCTCTCTTTCTCTCTCTCACACAAGGACGCCGCAAATTTTCTAATTAATCATGCACTCACGGCGTCCGGCGCGACCCGTCTTTTAAAGGGATGATTCAATATTCGAGTTCAAAAGTTTCCCCGGGGAAAATTAGAGAAGTTGAACGGAACTCCGAAATGAAAAAGAGTTGAAGCAGGAACTCTGTAAGTCGGGAGGGAGGTCAGCCGTGGAGTCTACCTTTGGAAGCGTGCGAGTGGATAGCGAGAGGGGCGAAAAGCAGGAAATGGAGAAGGAGAAAAAATGCAGGAGGAGGGGAAGGGGAAGAAAAGAAAGGGGGGGAGAAGGAAAGAAAAATAATGGAGCAGGAGAGGAGAAGAAAAAAAAAGGGTGAAGAGGGAAAAAAAAAAAGGAATGGTGGAGGAGTAGTAGGGGGAATGAGGGCAGAGGAGGAGGAGGAGGAAGAGAAGGAGGAATTATGGCGGAGGATGAAAAGGAAAAAAAACGGAGGAGGAGATGAAGGCGGAGGAGGAGGAATGAGAAGAAACAAAGTAGGAGAAGAAAGGGAAAATCAGGAGAAAGAAAAAGAAAGGGAATTTGGGAAGGATTGCGAGAAGCCGAAGGAGATGAGGGCGGGGGAGGAAAAAGAGAAGGATGAAAAAGAGGAGAATAGGAAGAAGAGAATGAGAAGGAAAAGAGTAGGAAGAAAGAAAGACAAGAGTAGATGAGGGGGAGAAAGCTACACGGGGAAAATGATGAGAAGGCGAAGGAGGCGAAGAAGAGAAGGAAAAGGAAAGAAAGACAATTTAAGAATAAGAAAAGGACGAAGAGGAAGAGTAAAATAAAGAACTTTAAAGTCAGTTTTAATTTGATTTAATGACCTGACTTGGAGAAAAAGCAATTAACTTCGAGTCAGATCACAATCTATTTTCCTCGATATTTAAACGTCATTTTACATATCTTTGATTATTCCTTGTCACTCATATCCATAGGTATTTCATTATATCTTTCCAATCATAAAACAGACCATTAAGTAACATATTTGACAAACTCAAATGCAACGTAATTATTATAATGATGTAGAATAAGACTAAATCAGGCAACTTAGCCCAGATCCGACGGGCATGGCATGTATGTACAAGCCATGCCCACTCTGACTTCATTTTATTAATTGTTTTTACACATAGATGGCTCCACTTGTCCTAAGTTACCAATGAGCCACTTACGAGTACTGTCTGTCTCGCCTGTTTACCCTTTTCCTTGATTTACGAAAACATTTTACGTTATCTTATATTGCTGTTACTAATGTCAATAACATTATAGTAATTATAATGTCTTATAATAAAAATAAGACCATCGATATTCATAGAATTGGCAAAGAAAAAAAATCCCGCCAGTTTAAGGAAAGGTGAAATCAGGTAAGGCCATAAGGTCTACTAATTGATTTCTCTTCTGGCTAAGCACTTGCAGAGCCATCTATGTGCAGAGACATTTCACACACAAAAAAAAAAAAAATAAAAGGAAATTGAGCATAGCATTTTCTCGGCGGCATTGAGTTAATATGAGAAATATTTACTGAAAGACTTCCCCAAAGAGAATTGAAAGAAATAAAGGGTGAGGATAGAGGACATAAATTCACGAGAGAGAAAAAGTCTCTCGAAAAGTGGTGGGACGTGTAGTGAACGACTTGGTCCCATCTAGTCGTCTCACTTCAGGAGGTATCCCTTTTGAAACATCTCTCACCTCCAACTCTCCCACAGGCTAAAACATTACCAGGCAACTGGAAAAGGGCGAACTTGGGGTGCAACACTCTCCTGGTGGAGTCGCCGCGTGGCACGTTTTCCCCTGCAAGTACTAAAAAAGGGAAAACGGCATTTTTTACGTTGCCTAAAACCGTTTTTACCCCCCTCCATATGGAACCAAAATCCATCGCCATCCCTCCAGTGAGCCGAGCGCAAGGTTTTATCTCGCCATGAGGGGATGCGCAAACGGTGTTGCCACGGCCCGCTTTTTTTATTTTATTTGTTTTTTTTTTAAAATAATAAATTTGTATTTGGGATGGCCCATCTCTCTAAACCCAGACTATGATATAGAATTTTTTTTTTTTTACATTTTTTAATAACCTTTATCTTATGGATTTTAGTTTAATACGCAAAGTTTTCTTTTTATTCAAGATTTTTAGTATTTTACTTTTTATCTACTTTTATTTTTGAATTACGTATTTTTTGAGTCACTAAAGTTTTAAGCCCCATTTTCCCCATGGTTTTTTTAAGATCGAGATTTATTTTTTTTACGTTAATGCTGATTTTAGATATTTTCATCAAAGGATCTTATTTTCAATTTAGCTTAATTTTAAAGTTTTTTTACTGATCAAAAAACACAAAAAAAACCCAGTCCCCCAGGTTTTCGCGCCTGAAGACAATTGGCAGCAAAAGGGGGCCAAAAGGGATTGGGGATTGGTCGTGAGCTGGTTAGACGCTCGGGACCCCCGGAATGGCCCCCCTAAAAGACAGCTAATGGTTTGGGTTTTGATTTATAATTTTTTGGTGAGAGACATTTAAAACCGAATATTTATTGGGAGAGTGACCCCTTGATCGTGATTTCGTTATTTATTTTTTTGTGTTTTTGTTGTGTTTTTGTTTTATTGCCTTATTTTTTTATTGGTTTTACTTTTTTTTTTTTGTGTTTTAGTGCAATGAAATTTTTATTGTTTTAATGTTTTTGCCAACTTTTTTAAATAAATGTTTTATTTTTTCGTCCCCTTTTCCCCTCGCTCCCAGTAAGGAAAAGGATTAAAACGTTAGTGACGAACCGTTTTGTATCGCTACCCCCTTTGCGTATCCACCGCCTCTCCCGGCTCATTCACGCTTACCGACCTTTATACCCCGAAAACCAACATACACTACACACACACACACCATACCTCCATACACAATCATCCCCCTTTCCCCCTTTTCTTCTACACTTTCCCCCTTCCCTACAAAAAACAAAAACTTCCCCAACGAAAAATTAAATGGGGGGTGCAGTACGCTACTTTTTCACATTCTTGGGGGATATACTTATTAAATTCCGAAAGTCCTTTTTGGTCCCGAGCGGGGGGACGAATAAGTCTTATTTTTTTGATGCGGAAAGTGATCATTTTAACGTCATAAAAACGACGAACAGCAGGTTAACAAGCGCCGGAAGAAAAGGGTCAACTAGTTTAAAAAAGTAGGGGTAAAAAATAAAAGTTCGATAACGAACATTGTGGTGATTCATTTGGTATTTCCCTTTTTAAGTTTCTTGTTTCTTGCTTACTATTTTTTATTAAGGATCATAAAAGCTATAGGCGGTGTTTGAAAGCGGGGAAATCCCGGTCTCACAGCGTTTCACCGCGATCTGCAAAGTATCACGTGACATGTCATGCAGTTCGAAAATTATAGACCCCCCTTGTATGAGGAATTGGGCCCAGAGATCCCAAAAAAACTAAGTGATCAGCTCACGCATGCAAGACGATATCTACTTAGCAAAAGCTTGGGCGCTCGACGTGGGGGTAATGGTAACTTAAAATATTCAGTAATAAAATATTACGCAACAGTCCAAAATAGCAACGGTAATCCTATAATGCGCTAATTTTAATTCATTTCCTTGAGTTTTTGGTCTAAAAAGAGCCTTTCCCCCTTTCGGCTAAACCCCCTGCTTCGAAACCCTAAAACGAAATAAGGGGTAGAACCTGGCTCAACATGTAAAAAAGGGGACGCACCCCGTACAGACGACCGACATTAGACCGCCGGGATTTTGCCGTGGTAACCTCTTATAGTGAACTCGCCGTTTTTTGGGATGGATAGAAATCGGGGTAGAATTAAAGGGAAAAAGTTTAGGATCAATTAGGGAACGTGCTCGTAAACAACTTTTTTATCCGAGCGAAAAAAAATTACTCCAGGACAAGCGCCATTTGATTTCTTTGTAGCAATAAGTCCTTGCTTCGGGGGTCAAAATTCCCGGGTCAGTAGGAGCCAACAATTTAATTCGTGGGGTGTTTCTTAAAGGTTTCCCAGGGCTGGGGGAAGCTCCGCGAAAAAGGGGAAAGTTCCTTTTCAGTTCGGTGGATCTGCGCAGCGATGCGGGAGCATTCGCATGAGTAATCTAGACGTCCAAGGCAGGAAAACCAAAATAACACAGTGTGCGGAAATCTCCTCTATGTACTGCCTTTTCATTTCCCCCTTAACCACATGATAAGATTGCGGGGGAGGAAAAAAAAAAATGTCCATTCATCCTTCCTTAGGTGTTATCCCTTTAAAAGGGGAAAGGGTCACATTTCGAACTCCCCCCTTTTCCTCCGCCCGCGGGGCCGCCCTTTCCCCGTTTCCCGCGGGGCAAATTCAGGGGAATCAAAAAAGGTTGGGATGGGTAAAGGGATTCGAATTTTCCCAAAATTAATGATCGATAAAGGGGGAAACCTTGAAACGCTGAAAGTCAAGGGGTAAATTGCACTTGTTTCGTAACCGGGGTCAAGGGTACTTTGATAACAAAAATAAAAGTAAAATGTTTTAAAATGGGTTAGACTTCGTCTCGCACATTACGGGGTGCTTCGGCCCACTCTTTTCGCGCGGTAGAGTCCGAAAGTTTGCCCTTTTTTTCTAGCGGGGAGTGAAATGAAACCCAAGGTAAAATCGTCTGGGAAGAAGAAAGTTTTCCCGGGCGATTTTTAAATATATGGTTTTATTAAAAAGGTTAAATTCCGAAGGGGTATTTTTTCACTCTCCAAAAAAAGCTACATTCGTTTAAACGGGGCCCGTGTCCAAATGACTTATAGTGACACTGCCCCTTGAACTTAAATTTTTACACGACGTCGTATCCTAAACGTTCGTGATATTGAGGTACCACGCCAGTTTTTTGTTTAAAACCTATTTGCCCCCCAAGATAAAAATTTTCGCCGGGTTGTTTTTGAAAAAAGTAGGATGGATGCAACACGCAAACACCCGGGTGTTAACCCCTCGCACCTAACAGGTTTCGGAAGCCGTATCCAGGGGTCTAACGCCGCAAGTCCCAGTTACTTACAACAAGGAGCGCATTACTTCTCTAAAAAAATTAACCAAGTTTTTTAGTCCACAAGGGTTTTTTTTATTTTCGGATTTGAAAGTTTTTTAGAAATGAGTGTCTGATAACTCTCATTTTTAGATGTTTTACGGGGTTTTCTAATCTTTTTTAAAAATTTGGGTTTTTCTAATTTGGTGATGGTTTTAATACAAATTTTTAATTTTAAGATTCGTGGTTCCTGTTTTAAAACCCGATTTTTTTTGATGCCCAGCAGGGTCCCGGGGCGTTTTTGGTTATGATCTGACACTTTGACGCTTTCCTCCATGAGTAGGGACGCTGCCCTTTCAACCCCTTCGGTATCGGTCAACAGGTTTGCAAACTTGTCATCTTTTTCTTTAAAAGAATCATTGATGGCTATTTCAGCCCCATGAAATCTTATTTGATAAATCAGCCCCATTGGGGGGTTTCCCGTATTTAAACCGTATTCCCCGCAACTCGACCCGATCGCACTCCCATGGAACTGCCGGAGATGCGCTCCACGATTGGGGACGAATGTGATGAGATCTGGGGGAAGGGGTTATTTCCCCATCATCCCCTTTGGGTTTTATCACCTTGGTGTTGGTAAAAAAAAGATGGGGTATACGCTTTTGCGTCGACTTAGGAAATTAAATCGCGTCACAAAAACAGACCGTATCCCATGCCCAGGATCGCCAATGATGATAACTATCAGGTACCATGGTTCTCTGCCTTGATCTAAATCGGGGTTTCTGAAAAAAGAGGTGGACCGGGATAAAGTTTAAAACTGCTTTCGCGAGTTTTGGGTGTTTGAAAATTAAACGTACCTTTCGGCTTACCACACCCCCAAACACATTCCAACTGCAATTAAAAGCAGTTTTAAGCTCAGTTCGGGAAACTGCTGTGCTCTTAGATGTTTTTTCTATTCGAGATCTTTTGAGGGGATCTGTTCCCCCTCGATGAGGTTTTGGCCCCTTGGCTCGTCCGGGTTCCGGGTTTAATTCGCAAAAACCCAAATAGCAGAAAATTTTTTAAATTTTTTTTGGTTTTCTCGTCACCCCCCAGGGGGATCTCCTGACCCTGAGAAGGTGGGAAACCCTCGAGGAGCAACCCCCCGGACGGAAGGCAATCCTCCCGTTTTTGGGGGCCACCGGCTTTTTTGGGAAACCGTAGATAATTATCTACGTTGGCGGCCCCACTAACTAACTGTTGCGGAAAAAAAGAAAATTCCTATGGGGAAGAGCACGAGGCATTCGACAAATTAAAACACGGGTTTGGGCCAGCACCCTTTTTTTGCGCAAACCCCTCTTGTAGCCCTTCGGTTCACTCGGGGTCTTCATAAACCATTTGGGGCCCTTTTAATGCAAAAGAACGAAAGGGTGCCCCGGCTGTTGCTTTATTTTCCGGGAATTTTTAGAGATTCGGGCGCATTATCCTAATAGATTTAAGGCGCTCCGTAGTAATCGGTACTCTTACAATGCTATCTCTTGGTCGGCCTTTTACCATCTATACTGACTAGACCCTTGGGTTTTTGTATTTAAAAAACCCAAACCAAATCTGTAAGGATGACAGGTGGGGCCTGAAAATCTCCTCTTACATTTTGAAAATATAAGCCCGGGACAACCCCTCCCGACCTTTTTTAGGAAGGGAATATTTTAGATCCCTGCTTGATTCACCAGGTGGGCCCCGGGACCAGATGATCCGCTGTGAAATGAAAAAAAGTATATCTCCGGGAAGAAGGGACCCGGGGGAAAGGGTTTTCCCCTCCCCTCGATGAAATTTGAGTTAAGGGGCGGGCCCCTTGTATCCCATCGGTCTTCCCGAGAGGGGGATCAAAAAACCTCATCCCTCGCTCTTTAAAGGTAAAGTACTGGGAAAAATTTTTATGAAATCTGCGCTCACCCAGGCATTTTTGAACTTCTCAGGGTTAGGGGAAGGGATTATTTCCCCCAAATGTTTTTCCGGGTTTGGGGGTTCGTGCAGTCATGTTGCAGTGCCAGAGGGGAAGGGGCTTTTCTTCCAGGCAAGCCCTCTCGCTCTATGCCCGAATAAATCAGCCATTTTAAAGAGTTTCGCTGATCTTTTGAAATGTGTCGTCAGCCCCAGGCACAGTATGTTTTTGGCTTATAGACCATTTTCACGTTATTTGCAATTGGGCCATTTTTAAAAAGAGGGTAGTTCGGTACCGATGCTTTTTTTAATATTTTTTTTACGTTGTTTTGGGCCCCTCGTATTTATACGACAATGGTATGAATTCAAAACCCCAAATGTTTAAACAGTTTTTTTTCAAAATTTTTGGGGGTAAAACTATGTATACTACGTGCTATCCCCGCGGGAAAAGGGATGGCTGAAAAGGGTAAAAGGTTCTGAAAGATTTTTTGGCCCACTATAGGTCGCATCCTCGGATTGGGACCGGATGCTTCCCTTATGTCCCCTCCACTCAAAACCTCGGTACACAGGAGCGAAAGCCAGACGCCTCTGTATCTCTTACGGCGAACGGATATTTTCCCTGCTAATCTCACTAAATTTCCAAAACAACGAGGATGCCGCAAGGATGTTTAAAAATGTCTTCGCGAAGCTCGTGATGCTGCCCTCCGGGCGGGAACGCCAGAGGAAAAAGGGGTCGCGACATGACAAAAGTAAGGCCAGGGTTTTTTCCACAGTGGGGGACCTCGTACTGGTGAACTCAACCCCCATACGACCCCGCCGGTGCACCTTGGCGCCCAGAGGGGTGGGCCTTGGGGGCGTCAAAAAAATCGGGCCCGTAAACTCTCTCGAGATCCTTTTACCCACACCAGGAATTAAAATGCCTATCAACCACTAGGAATACGTGCCCCGAGGAACTCCCCTTGCCGAACCGCCGCCCGGGCCCGGAGGAAATTGACGATCCCCTCCCGGCCGATGATCGAGACACCACCTTCGCTCGGGACGGGAGGAAGTTTTTGGGAGACCCAGGAATCCCCGGGCCGAGTCGAAAAACATGGCCAACGAGAGGGATAGGGTTCCCGGGAAGGGGCGTGATTCAGGTTCTATGGGGAGTCTTTTTGGCTGTTCACCTATGATCACGTCACTTTCCCGTAGAAAAATTGGGGAAATTTATTTCACGTAAAACCTTTTTAATCAATCTTCCTTTTTTCTTGAAATCCTGAAAAACTTTGCCCCGAACCCCCTCTTGCCATGGATCCCGGGGCCCCAAATTTCCTGCAAAGCTAACCATGATTCTTAGCCTCAACCAGGGGCTGCCGCGCTTGCAGGGGAGGGTTTTTTGAACGCTTGTCCCTCTAGTCGTCTCACTTCAGGGGGTTCCCTTTTTAAAAATCTCTCCCTCCCAAATCTCCCCAGGCTAAAAAATTACCCGCAACTGGAAAGGGGCGACTTGGGGGGGAAAACTCTCCGGGGGGTCGCCGCGTGGGGGACGTTTTGCCCTGCAACGTACTAAGAAAAAAGAAAAGGCTTTTTAGTTGCCTGAACCGTATTCACCTCCCTCCAGTATGGCAACCGAAAAAGCGGTCCCTCCCTCCATGAGCCGAGGCGCAAAGGTTTTATCTCGCCATGAGGAGGATGCCGAAAAGGGGTTGCCCGGGCCGCTGTTTTTATTTTTTTTGTATTTCTTTTATTAATATAAAATTTTTATTTTATGGGACCCGTCCCCTCTCACCCAAAACTTGATAAGAGATTTTATTTATTTTTTCATTTTTTAAAGAAACCTTTATCTTATGGATTTTAGTTTTTACCAGAAGTTTATCATTTTAAATTCAAGTTTATAGTAACTTTACTTTTATATCTACTTTTTTTATTGTTACTGTATTTATTGATCACTGAAGTTTTAACACCCTTTCCCCAAAGGGTTTTTTAAAACAATTATTTATTTATTATTTTCGTTTAAACTGATTTTAGATATTTTATCATACAAAGGACTTTTTTCATTTTTACTTAAATTTTTTTTATTTTTTCTGATCAAAAAAAAAACAAGAAACCATGCCCCAGGTTTTCGCGCCTGAAGCAATGGGGCACGGAAAGCGGCCCCAAAGGGATTCGGGGTTGGTCGTGAACGGTTAACGCTCGGGGTCCCCGAATGGCCCCCCCAAAAGACAGCTATGGTTTTGGGGGATTATTTATATATGGTTTTTGAGAGACAATTTGACCGAATTTTTTGGAGAGTGACCCATGATCTGGGGTTTCGTTTTATTTTTGTGTTTTTTTTATGTTTTCTTTTTTATTCGCTTACTGTTTTATTGGTTTTACTGTTTTTTTTTTGTTTTTTGCATAAAGTTTTTGTTTAGTGTTTTTTTCCCTACATTTTATAAAAGTTTTATTTTTCGTGCCCTTTCCCCCGCAACCCTTTTAAAGGAAAAGATTGAAAAGTTCAGTGACTGAAACCGCCTTTTTTAAAGCTACTCCTTGCGTTTCCACACGCCTCTCCTCGGCTCTTCACGCTTACCGACCTTTATTCCCCCAAAACCCAAAACTAACTAACACCACACACCCACTCCTCAAAAATCTATCCTCCTTTCCCCCCTCCTTCTACACATTTTCCCCCTTCTACAAACAAAATAAACTTCCCAACTAAATTAAATGGGTGGGGGCAGTGACGCTACTTTTTCACATTCTTTCGGGGTTTAAATGTATCATTCACGACGCGGGGGGGGGGGGGTAGGAGGCGGTCTTTCTTTTCCCGTGTCTAGCTCGTTGGGAAATTTCGAAAACCAACACCAACAACACCCCCCAACACCCCCCACACACACCAACCCACACCCCCCACACAAACCACACACACAAACCCCACACACACCCAACACACACACACACACACAACACCACACACACCGCACACACCCCGCCACACACACGCACACACAACAACACACACACACACACCACACACATATAGAAGATAAATAAGTAGTGCGCACTGATAGGGGTTTTAACTCCCCCCCCCGCCCAGGCTCAAACCCTGGGCCCTCCAGGTATGACCAAAGACCAGTAGTAAACCAAACCTACCATACGCCCACTAAAAAATGTGAACTGGGTCTCGCACTCCATGAAAACTCCCATAAAGAGAAATGAAGCGAAGTTTACACACCTCCCCGTGAGCATTCGGTGAAATTGATTTGTCCATATCAAGTGGGGTGCATTATTCCCTCTTTCGTAAAAACTTAGTACATCTGATCTGCATTTCTAAAACTTTTCCAAAAACCAACACACACACCACACACACATATATATTTTTATATAATATATTATATAATATAATATATATTAATTTTAAAATTATGTATGCTATATATAATATAGATAAAGGTAAAAAAACTCTTCCCTTTTATCTTGGTAAAAAACCCCAATGCAAAAAATAGATTTTTTTGAAAATGAGACCAGTTTCTAAACCATTTATTCCATCTTCAGGTGTGCAGGAAGGGAGAGGAGGGGTAAAGAGAGAGAGAGAGAAGAGAGGCCATGCGTAAACCCCCGCAAGTGAGGAAGACGAAGGAAAACTAAGGAGGGCAGATCAGGTCGGGGATCGGCGGATTGGCGCAGGGAACCGACTAAAGAGAAAGCGGGGATTGGAACGAGGAGACTATCGCGGAAAAAACCGCTGTTTTAAGTTGAAAATTTGCAGCAGCTTTATTAGGGAGGTTCCCCCACTCGGGCACCTTGGGGCACGCACCACACCCCAACATTTTCAAAATCTATTTGTGCATTGGTTTTTTCCTACCCCCCCCCTATATATATTAATATTATTATATATAAAATATATATATTTTAATATATATATATATATATATATATATATAAACACACCACATTTTATATATATATATTAAATTATATATATATTAAAATTATATTTAACACCAAAAATTATATTTATATATTTTTATATATATATATAATATATATATAATATTTTATATATATTTATATACACACACTTTATTATATATATATAATATTATAAATATATATATATATTATATATTTTTAGATTATATATTGTATAATATATAGTTATAAATGCCCCGATGGTCCAGTGGTTTGAGCCGGCTCTGACCCTCGTGGGCTCGAGTTCAATTCCCTGCTGCGGCAGTCTAAATGTTGGTCGAGCCCCAAAAAGGGCATAATCCCCGAGAAGTCAAAAGCGGTGTTCGTAGGGGGAATCACCGCCGTGGGGCCCCAAAACCGCGGTTGATTAGGAAGGGGAAACCTCACAAGGTGGCAATGCCTGTAAACCCCTCAGTAAAGAATTGAGGAGGCCTTTCCTGCAGTGGATATGGCTTTGAAAAAAATATACATATTATATACATATTTTATATAATTGGGCCGCGGTGGCCGAAGGTTAGAGCTCGGCTCCAAAACTGTCACACGGGAATCTATTCGAGGGTTCGAGTCCCGGCCGGCGCGCTGTTTCCCTTGGGCAAGGAACTTCACCTCGATTCCTGCCCAGCCCTGGTGGCCAAGCCAAACCCCAAATCTGGCCTGTAAATAGAGAGGTGACTCGAAAAAAAAAAAAAAAAACACCCGGGGGGAAGGCAAAGGCAAAACCCCGCTCTAAAAGCCAAGAAAAATCAGGAAGCCCATGAACGCCGGGGCCCCGGGGGCCGAATGGTTTTGAGCTCGGACTCAAGACTGTCCGACGGGATCTATTTTGAGGGTTCGAGTCACCGCCCCGGTTTTCCTTGGGCAAGGAACTTCACCTCGTTGCCCACTAGCCCTGGTGCCAACCAGCCCAATCATTTTGGTACCCAAACCCGGGTAAAATAGAGATAAGATTACCAAAAGGTACCCCACACTCTCCTGGAAAGGAACTGGGACCCTCCAGTACTCACTCCAAACATCACAACTGAAAAAAATTAAATATCAACGGACCCAGCGGGTCGACATGAAACCCCTGTTAAAAAAAAGAAATTATATTAAAATACATATATATATATATATATTAAATATTAATATATATTATATATATTATCTTTTATATTTAACTTGCCCTTTCACCTGGGCGTCTTCCAAAAATCCTCTTTGGGGTTAAAAAATCTAAAAAAG
The DNA here is from genome assembly GCF_015228065.2 of Penaeus monodon. Taxonomy (NCBI): domain Eukaryota; kingdom Metazoa; phylum Arthropoda; class Malacostraca; order Decapoda; family Penaeidae; genus Penaeus; species Penaeus monodon. The sequence goes on from NW_023651934.1 coordinate 12,811, forward strand.
CTTTCTTTTTCTCCCGCTTTTACACTAATTAACACAAATTATTCCCCCAAATACTGTTTCAAAAAATTTTTTTTTAAAAGTCGTAATTCTTCAAGAAACTATTTTTTCATCTCTTTATTCCTTTTTTAACATTTATTAAACGTTCTAGTTATCCACCAGTTGCTCTTTTTAAAAATTCTCCTCTGTGATATTTTTCTTTACATAAAGCAAAAAATAAATAATGATTTTTTTTTTAATCAATTTTTAATGTATCATAAGTACTCGGTAATTTTTTACTTTCATCTTCGTTCCCTAAAGCCTTACTTTCTGCCAAATTTAAGTTTTCCCCCTTTGGAAAAAAGGTAAAACAAAAACAAATAAAACAAACAAATACCAATAGGGTACTTTTGCAAAAAAGGGGTACTTCCTGAGGGCAACGCTACTCATTTTGAAATTTGCGACTTTCGACCTTTTGACTTCTTTGGTGGATTGAGCTAATAAAACTATACACACACACACACACAAACCCACCCACACCACACACACACACACACGGGGGCCGCGGCCCCTTGCCCTTGGGGAAAAAACCCCCAAGGCCTGCCCCCCCGCCCCAGGTGCCTGTTAAAAAGGTGGGGCCCGAAAAAAAAACCGGGCAGGAAAACAACCCCCCCAGCCCAGAATTTTCCCCCAGCGCCCCCCCTGGCCAGGGGGCCTGCCAGCTCCAGCCTTTTAGGGCCCCTTTCCCCGCCGGGGTGTCCGAAAGGGTTTTCAAAACTCGGCCCCTGGTGAAACATTTTGGGGACCGCAAAAAAAATTCCCCCCGGGGGCCCCAGCCTTTCGTGGGGCCCCCTGGTACCCTCCAGATCCACTTTTCAAAGGGGCCCACTACCTCCCCCCCCCTTTCCCGCTACTAACTGGTTAAAAAAAAATTAAACCCTTTAATTCCTTTTAAATAAAAAAAAAAAAGGGGGGGAAACCGGGCCATTTTCCCGCCCCAACCCTTGGGTTATTACCTTCTCCCCCTGCTACACATCCCCCCCGGGGTTTTCCAAAACCCCAAACCCCATAATTCTAAAATTTTTGGGCATTTTTTTAAACCCCCCTCCTTTTTCCCCTTACACCTTCTGGGGTTTTCCTTTTTCCCCCCCCAGCCCTAATCCCTTAGTTTTTAATTCCCCCACTTTTTCCCCCTTTGGGGGTTTTCGGGTATTTTGTTTTCCCTTTTCCCCAAAAATTTTTTTCATCCAATTGGGAGTTTTCTCTCCCCGGACGCAGTTTGGGCCCTCCCCCCTTTGGCCTCTTCCCCTTTGGCCCTTTTTCCCCCCCCCAAATTTAATTTTTTGGGTCTTGTGTTACCTACCCCTTCAAAACCCCCCCCAGGCCCCCACAAACACAAAAACCCCCCACCCAAATATAAAATTTTATTTTTTACCGACCGCCTCGTCTTCTGCCACCCCCCCAAAAGGGGGCTAGAGAGGGCGTGCTATTCACAGGGTCGTGCCAACAGCTCCAGAGGCCCGACCCCAGGTCCCGAACACCCGAGGGAAAATGCCCAAATGGGGAGGCGGGCCGAAATAAACACACATGCAGTCTTTCCCTTTTTTTACACAAGTTTTTTTACCCGTACACTTTTTCCCTAGCACAATACGGGGGAAACCAGCTGTCCACGCATATACAGCTTAAACCCCGGGCAAAACCCCGTTTTTCTCAGGTCACAAGGCACACACGGTCTTTACAGGGGCAGCACCCAAAGCGTCCTTGCTTTTTCCTCCGCTCACGCCCCTGCGTTTGTTTTCCGGTTCCCTTCATTTTAACCATGCCCGGGCATCCTTTTAGTTAAAAACATGTTTCGCACAAAACAAAGACCCCCTGGGGTAGCATATTTATAATTTAAATTTTATAAATAAAAAATAAAAATTATAAATAAAATATTTCTTTAAAAAAAAATTTTATATTTTTTCTTGTTTTTTTAAATTTTTATATTAAAAATATGTTAATTAAATTAATATTATTATAATTTTATTTTATTATTAAAAACCCTATGTTTAATATTTTTTTTATTATATTCCCAAGTACTAAAAATTTTATATTTAAATAAAACAATTATTAATTTATATATATTTATATCATTTATTAATTATAAATTAATATTATAAAATATTTAATTAATTTATTAAAGGTATATTTAAAATTTAAATATAAATTTTTAATAAAAAATATATATATATAAAAAATAATATATATTTAAATATATGTATATATATATATAATATATATAATATATATATTTAAATATATTAATATATATATATATATATAATATTATTTATATATAAAAATTTAGAATTTATTTTTATATTTTATTTTTTTTATATTTTTAAAATAAAAATAAAAAAAATAATTTTTATTTTTTTATAAAATTTTTTTATATAATATATTTATATATATTTTAAAATTTTGGGTTTTTTTTTATATATATAAAATAAAAAAATTTTTTTTTTTAATATATTAAATATTATAAAAATATATATACCCTATTTATATATATTTTATAAAAATATTCTATATTAATAATATATAAATTTTATATATATTTTATAATATGTTATATATATTTTTTATATATTTTTATATATATATATATATTTTTATTAATAAAATAAAATTTTTTTTTTTATATCTATGTTATATATAATATATATTTAAATTTTTTTTTAAAATTTTTTAAAAAGGAAAAATATTAATTTTAAATAATACCCTAAATACAAAATTTATAAAAAAAAAAATTTTTTTAAATTTTTTTACCTAGAAAATTTTTTTTTAATTAAATTGAATTTTTTTTTATTTTATAAAAGTTTTTTTTTAAATTTTTAATAAAAATGTATTTTTTATTTTTTATTAATTTTTTTTTATTTTCTTATTATTTATTTTTAATTAAAATAAAAAAAAAAAAAAATTTTTGCCCACCCCCCGTTGGGCTTTTTCCCGGCGAAACAAGTTTTTTTTTAAAATTTTTAAAAAGGGACCCTTCCAAAGTTAACATGAAAAGGGGACCCGGGCAAAAAAAGGGGCCGCCTGGCCCCGGTGAGGGAGGAAAGCCAAGGGGGAACGCGGGGGGCGGGCCCCCCTGGGGGAAGACCTCGTGTGTGGGCCTTTGACCTGAATAAACTGGGTTTCCGAAACTGACATGAGGGCATGGGTTTCCTCCCATTGGCCCATGGAAAAGGACGGGAAATAACTTTGAAAAAAGGAAAGACGTCCCTTTGTTTATTTCGTGGGCCCCCTCGCAGCTTTCCCCCCTGGTTCTGGGACCCCGGTCTCGGGCCCTTTGGGTGTTCGGCCGACCCGGTACCGCCGTCTCCCCACCGCGTGTTGGTGGGAGGAACGAGCCGGCTAACAAATGGGATTTTTTATTTGATCATGGGGCCTTTTCATGTCGCCCAAAAGATGTGGCAGCCTGAGGGAAAAGGGGGATGACTTAGGCAGGCCGGGGGAGGTGGGGCAATGCCGATACCCACTGGCCTAAAGGAAATGGCCAGGGGGAAAGCGGCCGGGCACCAGCCCAATTCGCGAGGGGAAAAGGGGGAAAAAGGGGAGAACAGTTCTGCCAATTTTGAGGGCAAGAGCTCTTTCCTTGGGGGGATTGGCCGGCCCTTCACCGCAAAAGGCCGCAACAGTAAGAGGAACGAGGAGGAGGTGCGCTCGAGGGCGAGGGTTTGGCCTGAAGGAAAATGGGAGGAAAACGGGGTCACGGTGAACCTTGCAACAAGGGAAGAGTTTGGGAAGTGCCAGATTCCAGTTTTGGGCTGTGGGGTCCGTGGCGGGGAAACCCCCCCCGCAGATTTGTTCCCAGGGGGCTGCAAAGGCTGGGGAAAGGAACCGCTCCTGGGTAAGGTGGCGGCAAAAATCGGACCCGGGGGAACCCGCCCCCCGGTTCCCCCCCGGCGGTTTGTTCCGGCAACGCGTCTCCCCTGAGCCCTCGGGCCCGACATTCTGTGAGGAAACCCTAGTGCGGGAAGTGGCCTAGGGTATTCCCCCCCCAAGAATGTGGTTGCCCGGGCTGGCAGAAGGGGCCCTGAGCCGGGAAAGCGTGGGCCCCCGGTGGGTTTGGGCCCTGGGCACCCCCTGCCCTTTCCCAGAGGGGCCGGGCTTTGAAAAGTTTGGGGGACCCCAAAGGCCGGGGTTAGGGGGCGTTGAAGGGACCTGAGCGTGGGACCTGCCCCCCGCGGCGCGGATGTGGAGCGGGAGGAGGTCGTACCCTGCGGGTGCGGGGAATGTTGGGCCTGGCCGGATTTTTTTTTGAGCTTTCCCAAGCTGAAATCAGTCAAACGGCACATGAGGCCGAGGTGGGGGTGGGAGGGTTGGTTGGGGCCTTCCCGAAGCCCAGGGCCCGGGCCCGCTGCTCAGGGGCCGGACCTCCTGGGGCGGTAAAGGGGGGGAAGGGACATAGGGGTAGGAACTTTCAAGCTTTTGGTTTGGGGCTTGAGGTAGGGCCCAGACGATGGGGTCGGGGGAGGGAACCGTCCTCCAAACCGCGGAACCAAACCCTTTCCCGAGGCCAAAGGGGGCATAGCCCACCAAAAGGTTCCCAAGTAAAATTTTGGGTCAGGGCAAAACGGCGCTGGAAAGGGGGGAAACCCCGCCTGTTCCCGGGCCCCGACTTTGGGACTGCCGTCGAAAACCGCACATGGGGGGTGGAGGGGCCAAAAGTTGGGGCCTGGCCCTAGTGGCCTGGGGCTGGAAACCCTGTGGGGCCCGATATTTTGGGCCCCTTGCACTTCCGAGCCAAAAGAAAACTGTGTGGTGTCACGGGATTTTTGTGCAGTTCGGGGCCTTTGGGCTCGTTTGGGTGGGCAAGTTTCACGGGGCCCCCCGGAAAGGGGCCGTCGGCAGCCTCTTGTGGGTTGAAAACCGACGCGGGTAACTTTGAATTAGGAAGTGGGGGGGTGGGTGGTGTGTTGTTGGGGTTTGGTGTTGGGGGTTTTGGTGGGTGTTGGGAAGTCTAGAATCCTTTCGACGTCAAAGGTCGGGAAAGTCCGGGTCCAAAACCCGGCTGCTATGGTGTTTGGGGGGGAGCCCTTTTGACCGGGGGGGGTTTTTTGTTCTTGGGTTTTCTTCTTAAAAAAGGAAAACCTTAATGCCCCTGGGAAAGTGGGCCCTTTGAAGAATGAGTTCCAAAAAGTCCAAATTGGGTTTTTTTTAAAAAAAAAAAAAAAAAAAAAAAAAAAAAAAAAAAAAAAAAAAAAAAAAAAAAAAAAAAAAAAAAAAAAAAAAAAAAAAAAAAAAAAAAAAAAAACCCAATCCCCCCCCCCCCCTTTATTTTTTAAAATGGGGCTTTTTTTGAAATTTTTTTTTTTTTTTTTTTTTTTTTTTTTTTTTTGTTTTTAAGAAACCGGAAAATAAAACCAACAAAGAGGGTAAAATTTTGGGGCCTTTTTTTTTTTTTTTCGGGTTTGGGTATTAAACAAGGGGTCGTCCCTGTTTTTATAGGGGGGAGGGATAGTCTACGCAGTGGGGTCTTTGTCTCTGGGGAAACTGTGTTAACTGAAAAGGTCCGGGGAGTTTTAACAGAAGGGCCCGGGCCTCGGCTGGGTTTTACGGGAAAAGAAAAAAGGGGGCTGCCCCTTGGGGTTTTCCCTGTGCCTGCCTGGTTTCCCTTTTCTGAGCGTGTGCTCGGTTTTCCCCCTGAGGCCTTTTTTTAGGGGAAATTTTGTTGGAAAAGCCCGGGGTTTTTTCCCCCCCCCCCACCCCCCCCCCCCCTTTTGGGGGGCCCCCCTTTAAAGCCCCCCCCCTCCTTGTGTTGGGGGAAAGAGACGAGGGGGTGGGCGTAAAAATTTATATATATATGATTAGTTTTTGTTGTTTGTGTGTGTGTTTTTGTGTGGTGTGTGTGTGTGTGTGTTGTTTTGTTGTGTTGTGTGGTTTTGTGTGTATATTTTCTATAGCTCAATCCTTTTCCAAAAAAGTCAAAAGGTCGAAATCGCAAGTTAAAAACGAGTACGTTGTCCCCGGGAAGTACCCTTTTGCAAAAGTCCTTATTGTTTTCTTTCTTGTTTTTTTCTGTTTTTGTTCTTCCCTTTCGTCTCGACAGAAGGAAAACATTAAATTGGGCATGAAAAAAAGGTTTTTAGGGAACCGAAATAAAAAGACAATTACCTGAGTACATTTGTAAAATTACAATGTTGATTAAAAAAACTCATTATTTATTTTTTGCTTTATGTCAAGAGAAAAATTTACGAGGGAAATTTTCTAAACAAAACAAATGTGTGTGATAACTAGAACGTTAATATAATGTTAAGAAGGAAAAAAAGAGATGAAAAAAATAGTTTCCTTTTATAAATTACTGCGTAAAAGAAAAAATTTTGAAACAGTATTGGGGGAAACAAATTTATGTTAAAATTATGTAAAAGCGGGAAAAAGAAACTTTTTTAGATTTTTTTTTAAACCAAACGGATCTTTTAAGACGAGAGTGTAGGAAGCTTAATATATATATATAATATTATATATTTAATATATATTTTTATATATTAATTATATGTTTTATATATACATTTCTTTTTTAACAGTAGGTCATGTCTGAGCCGCTGTGGTCACAGTATTCTTAATTGTGTTTTCATGTTGTATGCCTTGGAGTGAGTACGTGGTGGGGCCCCCATTCCTTTCCACGGAGATGCGGTGGTACCTTTTTAGGAAATCATTTCTCTATTTACCCCGGGTTTGGGTACCCACTGATTGGGGCGGGTTTGGCCCCCAGGGGCTAGGTAGCAACGGGGTGAATTCCTTCCCCAAGGAAAAACGCGCTGGCCCGGGTGCTCAACCCCGAACTAAATTCCCGTCGTGACATTTTGACCCGATCTCTAACCATTGGGCCCCCCGGGGCCTTGGCGATCAGGGGTTTCCCTGTTTTTTTTTTTGGAAATTTGACGGTGGTTTGCCATTCCTTTCCCCCCCGGTGTTTTTTTTTTTTTTTTTTTTCCGAGTCCCATCTTATTTCCCAGGCACTGATTTGGGGTTTCTGGCCCCCGTGGCTGGGCAGGCATCGGGGTAAAGTTTCCTTGCCCAAGGGGAAACAGCGCCCCGGGCCGGGTGACTCGAACCCTCGAATCAGATTACCGTCGTGACAGTCTTGATCCGCGCTCAACCATTGGGCCCACCGCGCCCCATATATATACATATATGTTATATATATGTTATTTTTTAAACCCCCCCCCCCATTCTTTCCCACTGCGGACTAGGCCTCTCTCAAATTTATTCTGGAGGTTACATGGCATTGCCCCCTTTCTGATTGGATTCCCTTCCTAATCACCGCGGGTTTTTGCCACGGCGGGGCTTTCCCCCACGACCCTGCTTTGACTTCTCAAGGCATTTTCCTTTTCTCGGCTCGGGCCAAAAGTTAGACTGCCCCAGCAGGGGGGTTTAACTCGGAAACCCCGAGGGGAGATCCCCCGTGCTCTAAACCCCTGGACCATCGGGGCAGTTATATACATATAATTAAAATATATATATATATATATATATATATATTAAAAAATATAATTATATAAATATATATTATATATATATATATATAAAATTTTGGTGTGTATATTTTAAAAAATATAATATTTATTTTAATATAATATTTTAATATAATATTATTATATATATATATATATATAATATATATTAAAAATTGGTGGTGTATATATTATATATATATTTTAATATATATAATATATATAATATTATATTATATATATTATATATATATATTTTGGGGGGGGGGTAGGAAAAAACACATGCCAAACTAATTTTTTAAAAATTGTGTGCGTTTTTGGTGTGCGTGGGGCCAACGTGTGCCCGCAACTGGTGGAATCCCCCTAATAAAGCTGCTCCTAATTTCAACTTAAACACGCTTTTCCCTCCCGATAGCTCCTCGTTTCCCCCATCCCCCCTTTCCCCTTTATGTCGGCTTCCCTGCGCACATCCCCCAATCCTCCGACTGATCTGCCTCTCTTAGCTTCCTTCGTCAGTCCCCACTTGCCCGGTTAGCTTGCCCCTTTTTCTCTCTCTCTCTCTTATCCCCTCCTCTCCCTTTCCTCTCAACCCCGAAATGGAATCCCCAAAGGGTTTGAAACGTGTCTATTTTCAAAAATCTATTTTTTTCATTGTGGATTTTCTCCATAGTATCAACACGGAAGGTGTTTTTCCCTTTATTATATATTATGCTACATATATATATATTAAATATATATAAATATAATTATATTAATATATTATATTATGTGTTGTGTGTGTTGTGTGTGTGTTGTGTGGAAAAATTTAGAAAAGCAATCAGTTACTGAAATTTTCGAAAATGAATAAAGCTTCCCCCATTGATAGGACAATCAATTTCCCCGAATGCTCACGGGGGGTTGGGGGTTAAAAATTTGCTATCATTTTCTTAAGGTATATCTATGGAGCAGCGGATCCCCTTACACATTCTCTTTTGTGGGGGTTATGGTAGTTTGGTTTCACTGGGCTTCCGGTCATACCTGGGTGGCCGAGGTTCGAGTCCTGGCGGGGGGGGTTTTTTCCCCCACTGCGACACACTTATTCATCTTTATAATTTTTTGGTGTGTGGTGTGTGGTATGTGTGTGTTGCGTGTGTGTTGCGTGGGTGTGCGGTTGTGTGGTTGTGTTGTTGTGTGTGTGTGGTGTGGGGTTTGTGTTGTTGTGTTGTGTGTTGTGGTGTGTGTGTGGTGGTTGTGTTTTGTGTGTGTGCTTGTTTTGTGTGTGGTGTGTGGTTTTCTGAACTCCAACGAGTTTAACACGGGAAAGAAAGCCCCCCTCTCCTCCCCCCCCCCCCCCTCCCTGTCGTAAATTTGAAACGTTTTTCCCCAAGAATTAAAAAGAGCTCCGCCACCACCCTTTAAAAATTTACGTATGGAACGTTTAGTTGTTTTAGAGGGAATAGTGTAAAGAATGGGAAGGACGTAGATTTGTATCGAGTGTATTGTTGTGTGTGTGTTAGTGTCGTGTTGGTTGGGGGAGTAAAAAGGTCTAACGTAATGAGCCGGGGAGGGTGTGGTATACGAAAGGGGATAGCGATTCCCAAGGGGGTTTCAGTACAAACTTTTCAATCCTTTTCCCCTTTACATGGGTTTGCGAGGGAAATGGCGACGAAAAATAAAACATTTTTTAAATATATGGCAAAACACTTAAAAAAAAAAAATTTTCTTTCACAAAAACCCAAAAAAAACAGAAAAACCAATAAACAGAAAGCGAATAAAAAAAGAACAAACAAAACCTAAAAAAATAATAACAAAATCACCAATCACTGGGTCACTCTCCAAATAAATTTCGGTCAATTGTCTCTCCAACCTATTAAAAATCAATCTCCACAACACTTAGCTGTCTTTTAGGGGGCCCATTCCGGGGGACCCCTAGCATCTAACCCCCTCCGCCCAACCCCTGAACCCCCTTTTGGCCTGCTTTCCGCTGCCCAATTGTCTTTCACGCGAAACCGGGGCACGGGTTTTTTTTCTTTTTTTTTTTTGATCTAAATACTTAAAATTAAGCAAAAATATGAAAAAAAGACCCTTTTGATGATAAAAACTAAAATCAGCTTTAACGTAAAATAATAAAAAATCACTGTCTTAAAAGAACCATTGGGAAAGTGGTGTTTAAACTTCAGTGACTCAAAAAATACAGTAAATTCAATAAAAAAGTAGATAAAAAAAGAAATTTCTATAAAATCTTTAAATTTAAAATGAAAACTCGCTATTAAAACAAAAACCCTAGATAAAGTTCTTAAAATGTAAAATAAAAAATTCTCTATATCATAGTTTTTGTGTTGGAGAGACTGGTGCCCCCAAAATACAACTTTTATATATATATTAAAAAAAGAAATCAAATAAAAAAAAAAACAGGGGTCCTGGCAACACCGTTTCGCGCATCCCCTCACTGGAAATAAAACCCTTGCCCTGGGTTTCACGGGAGGATGGCGATCGCGTTTTCGTTGCCATACTGGGGGGAGGTGAAATCAGTTCAGGCACGTAAAACTGCCTTTTCCCGTTTTTCTTAGCTACGTTGCGGGGCAAACGTCGCCACGCGGCCTCCACCGGAAGTTTTTCCACCCAATTCGCCCTTTTCCATTGCCGGGGAATGTTTTGCCTGTGGGAGAGTTGGGGGGGAAGATGTTTCAAAAGGATCCCTCCAAAGTAGACACTAGATGGACCAAGTCGTTCACTACACCCCCCCCCTGCAAGCGCGGCACCCCTGTTGACGTGCAAAAGAATCAGGGTTAGCGTTGCGGGAATCTGGCGGTGATCCAGGGCAAGGACTTTTCCGGGGAAAAGATTTCCGGATTTCAACTGAAACCAAGAAGATTGATTAAAAGGGTTTTTTCTGAAATAAATTTCCAATATTTCACGGAAAGTGACTGATCATATGGTAACACGACCCACGACTGACCCCCCCATAAACCTTTGACTCACGACCCTGTGCCGGGAATCCTATGCCCTCGTCGGGTCCATCGTTTCTTCGCTGGGTCCCGGATTCCTGGGTCTCCCAAAATTTTTCCCCCTCGTCCTCGAAGCGAAGGGGGTATCTCGACATCCCCCGCTGATCGGGATCTAAACTTCCTCCTGGGGTCTCGCGGGGGTTCGGAAAAGGGAGTCCCCCTGGGGGCACGTATTTCCTCACGGGTTGATATGGCATTTTAAATTTTCCTGTGTGGGGTAAAGGTTTCTGACGACGTGTTTAGGGGCCCCGATTTGCTTGACGACCCTCACGGCCCCTCCATCTCGGCGCCAAGGCTGCTACACGGCGGTTATCGGGCTATGAGCTTCCCATAGAGGTCCCCCACCTTGGAAAAACCTGGCCCTTACTTTCTTGTCATAGTCGCGAGCCCTTTCTCTCTGGGTCCTCGCGCTCGGGACGGCAGCATCACGAGCTTCGCGAAACCTTTCTTAACTTTTTGCGCACCCTCGTCTGCTTTTTGTAATTATGAGAAGCGGGGAAATTGCTCGTCCTGTAATAGAAAAAGAGGCGTCGGCTTACCCCCTGTGTCCCCGAAGTGTGAGTGCGAGGGGACTGGAACATCCGGCCCCATCCTGAGGATCGACCTACTAGTGTCCCAAAGATTTTTTCAGAACCCTTTCCCCCTTTCAGCCATGCATTTCCTGCGGGATACATTGTTCTATTTTTTACCCCAAAATTTGAAAAACTTTTTAAAAACTTGGGGTTTTTTAATTCCTACCATTGTCTGTTAAAAAATACGAGGCGGCCCAAAACACGAAAAAAAAATGATCTATAAGCATCGCTCCGACTAGCCCTTTTTAAAATATCACCAATTCAAAACGTGTAAATTCATATCCCAAAACTACCTGTCCCTCGGCTGCGACCCTTTCTACAAGATCACCAAAACTCTTTCAAATGGCTGATTACTTCAGGCTAGGGGCGAGAGGTGCTTCCCGGAAAAGCAAACCCTTCCTCCTCGGCACTGCACACTGCTGCCGACTCCAAACCTGGGACACTTTTGCGGGAAAATCCCGTTCCCAACCTCAGAAATTCAAAAAGCTGGGTGAGCACAGATCTACCCTATGAACTTTTTCCCAGTACTTTCCTCTTAAAGACGAGGATGCGAGTTTTTATCACCCTCTCGGGCAACCGATGGTGTAAAAGGGCCGCCCCTTTAAACTCGAATTCATGGGCGGGAGGGGAATCCCTCCTCGGTGCCCTTTCTTCCCGGAAGTACATTTTTTCTTTCCCACGGGGTCATCCTGCTGTGCCTGGCCACCTGCGTAAATCAAGCACGGCATCTATTATCTCCCTTTCCTATCAAAGGTCGGGAGGGGTGTGATCCCCCGGGTTTATTTTTACGTCATAATTGTAAGAGGAATTTCATGGCTCACCTATTCCCTTAAGACTTGGTTGGTTTTTTAAAATACAAAAACCCAAGGGTCTTGATCGTAAAATTTGGTAAAGCCGCCCTAGAGATACCTTGTAATGAGTACCGATTCCCTACAGCAGCGCTCTAAACTATTCCCGGAAATTGCGCTCCGAATCTCTCAACTTCCGGGAATAAATGAAAACACCGGGGGAAAACCCCCTTTCTCTCTCGTTGCATTAACGGCCAAAATGGCTCCCCTGAAGCATCCGATGAACCGAATGGCCTTCAAAATGGTTTTTCGCAAAACGGTGCTGTGACCAACTGTTTTAAGTTGTCAAATGCCTTCTTTGCTCATTCCCCCATGAATTTTCTTTTTTCCGCAACAGTCTTTTAGTGGGGCCCCAACGTAGCAAATTTATTACTCTTCCTAAAAAAAGCCGGTGGCCCCAAAACTGAGGGCTTCCCTTTACCGTCCGCGGGTTGCACTCGAGATGGTTTCCCCACCTTCTCGGGGTGGGAAATACCCCCTGGGGGGTGACGAAAAAACCCCAAAAAAATTTAAAGAATTTTACTGCTATTGGGGATTTTGCGACTTAAACCGGAATCCGGCAAAGCCAAGGCCAAACCCATCGAATGAACGATGCTCCGAAAGTCTCAAATAGATGACAACTCACTAGTATGCTCGCTTTTTTTCCCAAACTGAGTTAAACTGCGTTAATTGCACTTTGGGAATTGCTTGGGGCTGTCAAACCCAAAAGGCATACGTTTAAAATTTAAAACCCCCTAAAACCTCGCTGAAAGCTTTTTAATCTTCCCCTGGCTCCCCTTTTTTCCAGTACCGACTTAGCATCAAGTGCAGAAACCATTGCGTCCTGATAGTTCTCGATCTCTGGTCGACCCTGGGCAGGGGATCGCGCTCTGTAGTGACCGTTTTAAATTTCCATGTCCCAAAAACGTATACCCCCATTTTTCTTTTTCACCAACACCAGGTGTAACCAAAGGAATTCGTGGGAAATCCCCCCTTCCCCTCCCCCATAAATTTCGCCCAAATCGTGCACCGCATCTCCGGCAGTCTCCAGGGCGAGTGCGTTCGGTCAATCTGCTGGGGGATACGATTTTAATATAGGGGGGAACCTTCCCAATGGTGCTGATTCATCAAAAAGTTGGGTGGCCTGTAATTACATCAACTGATCTCTTTTAAACGACCAAGATATCAAACTTAGCAGCCCTTTTACCGACTCCCCCAGGAGTTAAAAGGGCAAAACGCCTACCCTGAGGAAAGACTCAAAGCGTCAGCATCATAACCAAATCGCCGTTCCATGCTGGGCATCAAAAAATCGGGTAAAATCTGGAACCCCGAATCCTTAAAAACAAAAATTTGTATTAAAAACCCCACCAAAAAAGAACCAAAATTTTTAAAACGATTAAAAACCCCGAAAAGTCGAAAATAAGTCCGTTCTGACACTCATTACTAAAATCTTTCCAATCCCCAATCATAAAAATCCCCCTTGTGGACTCAAAGACTTGGGCATCTTTCTAAAAAGCTAATGCGCTCCTTTTTGTAAGATCGGGGCTTTGCGGTCGTTCCACCCAAAAGGATACCTGGCCTTCCGAAAACCTGGAAAGGGTGCGAGGGGTTAACACCCGGGTGTTTTGCCCCTGACTAACTCCTCCCACTTTTTTCAAAACAACCCGGCCCGAAACTTCCCCTCTTTGGGGGAAACTAAGTTTTTTAAAAAAAACACTGGCGTGGGACCTTCAAAATCCTGAAACCGTTTTTGGCATCACGCTCGTGTAAAATTTAAAGTTCAAGGATCAGTGTCCTATAATCATTCGGACACGGACCCCCGTTAAACGGATTTACTTCTTGTGGAAGTGAAAAATACCATTCGGAAAATTGAACCTTTTTTAAAACCATCCCCATTAAAATATCGCCTGGAAAACTTCTTTTTCCGAGACATGTTTACCTCTGTTTTCATTTCCTTCCTCGCTCAGGAAAAAGGACAAACTTACGGACTCTACCGCGCGAAAAAGGTGGGCCCGAAGCACCCCGTAAAGTTCGAGACGAAGGGCCTACCGTTTAATATTCATTTTTAGTTTCCCCTTTCTTCTTTACAAAGTTTCCTCTGCCCGTGTCTACGAAGCGTGCACATTTCCCCCTTTACTTTCAGCCATAAAGTTTTCCCCCCTTTACCGATATTAATTGTTAAAACCTTTGAATCCTTGCCGTCCACCTTTTTGATTCCCCTGAATTCGCCCGCGGGAACTGGAAAGGGCGCCCCCGCGGCGGAAAAGGGCAGTTTTCGAGAAATGTGACCCTTTCCCCTTTTCAGGTAAACACCTAAATAAATTTGGGTGAAATGGCACATTCTGCCTCCCCCGCAATCTTCTCACGGGTTACGGGGAATTAGAAAAAACGTCATGATGGGATTCCGCCACGTGATGTTTCATTTGGTTTGCCTGCCTCTGGGACGTTGGGATTACTCATCAATTCTCCAGCATGCTGCGCAGCTCCACCCGAATCGAAAAGATCTTCCTCTTTTTAAAGCGAAGCTTCCCCCAGCCCTGTGGAAAAACCCTTTAAAACACCCCACAAATTAAATTTGTCTGGCATTTCCCACGACCTCGGGGAATTCCGACCCCTTGATAGACAGGACTCTATTGCTACAAAGAAATCCTGGCCTTGTCCTGGACTAAATTTTTATTCGCTCAGATGATTAAAAAAACTGTTGCGAGCCGTTCCCCTTAATTTTTCCCAATCTTTTTTCCCTTTAATTCTACCCACGTACTACCCCTCAAAAAACGGGGAGTTCCTATAGATCGGCTGTCCCCGGGAAGAACTCCTCGGGTCTAATGTACCGTCGTCTGTACTGGGTGCGTCCCATTTTCTACATGTCTGACAGGATTCTACCTCCCGATTTCGTTTTTGAGGGTTTCGAACAGAGTTTTTTAGCCTTTAAAGTGGAACCTCTTTGTAATCACATACTCCACGGAAGATATTAAATTAGCCGCATTCTAGGGTTACCGTTGCTTTAGTACTGTTTCGGAACTATTACTATTACTGTTAATTAATGTTACCATTACCGCCACTGTTCGACGCCATAGCTTTTTGCTAATTTGCATTCGTCTTGCATGGCCGTGAGCTGATCACTTATTTTGGATCTCGCTCAAATTTCCCCATCATTAAGGTCCCCCCCCCCTTTTTTTCTCCAACTGCCTGACATGTCACGTGATACTTTTGCAGATCGGGTGAACTCGCTGTTGTGTACCGGGATTTTTCCCTGCTCTTCAAACACGCGCCCACTACCTTTTTCATGATACTTTTTTAAAAATAGTTAACAAAACAACAAATTAAAAGGTAAATACCAATGAATCACCACACTGTTACGGGTTTTCGACACTTGTTTATTTTTTACCCGTACTTGTTTAACCTAAATTGACCTTTACTTCCCGGCGCTTGCTTAAACCCCTGTTACGCTCGTTACTCTCCCGCGTTAAGCATGATCCTCTACCGCTCAAATTAAACACTACTTTAGTTCGTCCCCCCCTCGCCCCAAAAATGGACGTTGTCGTGAATTGTCAGTTATATCCCGCAAGAATGTGAAAAAGTAGCGTCCTGCCCCACCCTTTAATTTTGTAGGGGAAATTTATGTTGTTTTAGGAAAGGGGAATAGTGTAGAAGAGATGGGGGAAAGGGGCGATAGTTTTTTATGCGATGTATGTGGGGGGGGTTGTAGTTACGGTTGGTTGCGGGAGTATAAAAGGGCGGGAACGTGAAAAGCCAGGAGGGGTGTGCGTATACGCAAGGGGGGGAGCGATTACCCAAAGCGGTTTTAGTCCTGAACTGTTTTCCTTTTTCCTTTACATAGTTGCGAGGGGAAAGGACGAATAATAAACATTTTTTAAAAGTATGGGAAAAACCTTAAACAATAAAATTTTTATTGCCTAAAAACCCAAAAAAAACGTAAAAACCAAAAACATAGCCAATAAAAAAAACACATACAAAAAACTAAAATAAAAATAAAGAAAACACCGATCACTGTGGCATCTCCGAAAAATATTCGTCAAATTGTCTCCACAACCTATTATAAATCAAACTCCACAACCCTTAGCGTCTTTTAGGGGGCCCTTCCGGGGGTCCCCGGCTCTAAACCCTCCAGCCCAAACCCTGAATCCCCTTTGGGCCCGCTTTTTCGCTGCCCACTTGTCTTTAGGGGCGAAAACCCGGGCACTGGTTCTTTTTTTTTGTTTTTTTTGATCATAAAAAATTTAAAAATTAACTAAAATATGAAATAAGATTTCCCTTTTTATGTAAAAATCTAAAATCACATTAAGAAAAAATAAATAAATCATCTGATCTTAAAAAAACCTTTGGGAAGTGGTGCTTAAAAACCCGCTCATAAAAACAGTAATTCTAAAAAAAATAGATATAAAATAAAATTCTATAAAAACTTTTTAATTAAAAAAGATAAAATTTTTGCGTATTAAAACTAAAAACCTAAGATAAAGGGTTTATTAAAAATGTAAAATAAATAAAAATTTTCTTATCATAGTCTTGTGTTGAGAGAGACTGGTGCCATCCAAAAACAAAATTTTATATATAATTAAAAAAAAATACAAATAAAAAAAAAACGGTCCTGGCAACACCGTTTTGCCACTCCTCCTGGGGAGTAAAACCCCTTGCCCTCGAGCTTCCTGGGGGGATGGCGATCGGATTTCGGGTTTCCATACTGGGGAGTTAATACGGGTTTAGGGGAACAAAACTGCCGTTTTTTCCCTTTTTCTTACTAGTTGCAGGCAAAACGTCGCCACCGGCGACTCCACCAGGAGGTTGCCACCCCAAATTTGCCCTTTTCCCGTGCCTGTAAGTTTAGCCTGGGGAGAGTTGGAGTAGAGTGTTTTAAAAGGGAAACCTCCTGAATGAGACACTAATGGGCCCCAAATCGTTCACTACACCCCACCCCTTTTCGAGAACTTTTTTTTTCTCTCTGAATTTTTGTCCTCTATCCCCACCTTTATTTCTTTTATTCCTTTGGGAAGTTTTCAGTAAATATTTCTCAATTAAATCATGCGCCGGAAAATCATGCTCATTTCCTTTTATTTTTTTTTTTTTTGGGGTGAAGTCTCTGCCATGTGGGTCTGCAAATGCTTAGCCAAAGAGAATCAATTAGTAACCTTATGGGCCCTTTCCTATTTTTACCTTTCCTTAACTGGGGGGATTTTTTTTTTTTTTGCCAATTCTAGATATCGATGGTCTTTTTTTTATAAGCATTTAATTACTAAATTTATTGACATTGAAACGAAATATAAGATACGTAAAATGTTTTCGTAATAAAGGAAAAGGGAAAACAGGCGAACGACATACTCTAAGTGCTCTTGGTAACTTGGAAGGGGAGCCTCTATTGTAAAACAATTAATAAAATGAAGTCAAGTGGGCTGGCTTGTACATCATCCATCCCGTCGATCGGGGGCTAATTTTCCTTTTAGTTTTATTCACATCATTATAAAAATTATTTGCTTTGAGTTTGTCAAATTTTTTACTTAAGGGTCTTTTTTGATTGAAGATATAATAAATACTTGGATAGAGTGACAAGGAAAAATCAAAATATGAAAAATATTTAAAAATATCGAAAAATAGTTTGTGATCTGACCGAAGTTATTTTTTTTTTCCCCAAATCGGTCATTAAATAAAAAACTGATTTTAAAGTTTTTTATTTTACTTTTCCCTCTTCTCCCCTTTTTTTATTCTTAAAAATTGGCTTTCTTTTTTTTTCCTTCTCCTTCTTCGCCTCCCTTTGCCTTCATCATTTCCCCGTTTAGCTTTTTTCCCCCCTCATCCCTCTTCGTCTCTTTTTCTTCCCACTCTTTTCCTTCTCTTCTTCTTTTTCCCTTATTTCCTCCTCTGTTCATCCTTCTCTTTTTTTCCCCCTCCGCCCCCATCTCCTTTGGTTCTCCAATCCTTTTCCATTCCCCTTTTTTTTTCTTTCTCCTGATTTTCCCCCCTTCTTCTCCCTTTGTTTCTTCTCCTATTCCCCTCCTCCGCTTCTCTCCTCCTCCTTTTTTTTCCTTTTCATCCTCCGCCTAATCTCCTCCTTTTCTTCCTCCCCCTCCTCCCCTCCCTCATCCCTCTACACTCCTCCACCTTCCTTTTTCTTTTTTTCCCTCTTCACCCCTTTTTTTTTTTCTCCTCTCCTGCTCCATTTTTCTTTTTCTCCTTCTCCCCCTCCTTCATTTCTTTTCCCTTCCCCCCCTCCGCATTTCTTCTCCTTCTCCATTTCCTGCTTTTTTGCACCTCTCGATCCACTCCACCTTCCAAAAGGGTAACTCCACGGGTACCCCCCTCCCGACTTACAGATTCCGCTCCAACTCTTGTTCATTTCGGAGTTCCCCTTTAAATTTTCCCCAATTTTCCCGGGAAACTTTTGCAACTCGAATAATCATCCCTTTAAAGACGGTCGCGCCGGACCGTGAGGCATTTATTAGAAATTACGGGGTCCTTTTGTAGAGGGGAAAAGAGGAAAGGGGACCGAGCTTCGCCCCTATTCTGGAATTTTGTTTTGGGGGAAAATTGCGTGTACTTTTTTTTCTTTCTTTCTTTCCTATCTAATTAAAAGGAAGAAAAGGTACGGGGAATGCGGAATTTTTTCATGAGCTTTTTTTTCGGAATCCTTAACTGCATAGAAACAACACACACACACCACACCCCCAAACCCCCAC
>NW_023651935.1:0-5456 GCF_015228065.2 Penaeus monodon
GGCAGATCACAGCCGGGGGTTTTAAGATGCTGACAAAAAAGTTTGACGACTTTTTTGTGAAAAATTCAGCGGGAAACCTAATTTTTTTACATATTTTGGCAAGCCTGGCGGTGGGATTACATTTTTTTTTTTCGCTCTCTTTACGTAAGACTAAGTGGGGTCTATTTATGCTCAACCGATATGTACAGTTATTTTGAATTTATCTCCCTGTGTATATGGGGACTCCTCGGACATAATGACATGCCAATATGTACTCACAAAACCCTTTCTTTCTTGTTAATTTTTTTTTGGGAGCTTATGACGAATATTAAATCATCGCTATTACCGGGTAGTCAGTTTTGGGGACTGAAAAAATTTAATTGTGTTTGCTTTTGTCAGTAAAGCAGAAAAGGTAAAAAAGCGAAATAAACGATACCGATATACACCCCCGGATAGACAGACTGAGTAATTGAAAAAATCCAAAAAAAAAAAAATAATTGTTTTAAAATGCATTGGAAAGGCTTCACGCATTCATAAACACTTTTAGCTTTGTCTGTGGCGATTTGCATCCGATTTGTAGCGGGAGCAGCATAACCCCAATATCAACCCCAAAAGAAAAAAAAAAAAAAAAAAAAAAAAAAAAAAAAAAAAAAAAAAACAGATTGTGGAACAGCGCAGGTAGCCCAAATGGGGCCCCGACCCTGTTTTTTCTTTTTTGATAGTCGAATAACCGGGGCAGATGCTCGCATTATGTTACACTTGATCATATTTAATTTAAACGGCCATTAATTTCTCGGAATATATTGAAATTCGTTTAGTCCTACTTGATTATGATTCATAGAAGCAGAAAAATTGTAAGATTTAAGAAAAAAGATATATAAAAATGAATAAATAATTGAAAATTTGATGTTTGCAAGACTTTGATATCTTTCTATATAGCATCATGAAAATTTGCATTTTTCAATTACTGTCTTTAGACTTGGAAAAGGGGTTTTTGGAAGGGGCTATCACATGTAAACAATTCATTATGATTACCGAAACTATTTGGTGAAATTTTTTCCCTAAATTCCTGAAAAACATGGAAAGGGAACTTCCTTTACTGTTTAATCTAAAAATGGTCTGAAACCGACACTTGACTTAATGGTTAAAAAACTCTTTTCACTGAAACGATTTTACTGACCTCGCATAAGTAAACTGTACAAGCGTTTACACCCCTTTGCTATTTAGGTACAAAAAAAAGTAAATTGCGCCAAAAAAAAAAAACCGTTTACCCTATGTAAAAAGGGGGAGAAAGAGAGGGGGGGGGAGAGAGAGAGAGAGAGGGAGGAAGAGAGAAAAGAGAGGAGAGAGGGAGATAGAGAGGGGGAAAGAGGAAAAGGGGGAAGAGAGGAAAGAGGATATTGGATCCTTTTAAAAAAAAATTAAAGCCAATTATACATAAATAAACAAAAAAGGAGACTATTCTCACTCACTCTCTCCCTTCCCTCTTTTTCCTCTCTCTCTCTCTCTCTCTCTCTCTCTCCCCTTTTTTTTCCCCTTTCTTTTTTTCCCCCCTTTCCCTTTCTCTTCTCTTTCTTTCCTCTCTCTTTTTTTTTTTTTTTTTTTTTTTTTTTTTTTTTTTTTTTTTTTTTTTTTTAAATTGAAAATTGCTTCTTGTGACCCAATCTTACTATTGCTTTTTCTAATAACGGGAAAAAGCTTTTGATTTGTATATACCAAACATGTTTCGTTTTACCCTTGGGAATTAGTCAAACAAAGATTAATTCCCAGATTAAAAAAGGGAAGCAACCTGACAGGAATAAAAGATTACCCCAAAAAATAGTCGCAGTTGTAGCTTCTTTATACACCACAACACACCACACAACACACACACACACACACCAACACACCCACATACACCTATATATATAATAAATAATATATATTAATATTATATATATATATAAAATATATATAAATACAATATAATATATATATATATATTTTTAATATATATATATTATATATATATATATATATAATATATATATATAAATGTTCGCAGCAGCTTTCCAAAATCCCAAAATTGTTTGCATTTTGATAGTGGGGGTTTGTTAGTGTGCCTTGGAAGTTTTAAGATTTTAAAATTTTTTTGGCAATGCTCTTGTGTTGTATTTCCTTTTGGTCCTGTTTCCTTGATTAACATAACTTTGCTCTTTTTCCAAAAAACCCACCCCTATTTTCTAGCTGTGGGCTTTTTTTCTAGTCGGCCGTAATTCTTTTTAGATCCCGCCAGCAGCATGTCCAAAATCGAACTCAATTTTGAATCATTTTCCCCTTTTCTTCGGGCAAAACCCTCAAAGCCTTCACGTCCCCGCCATTCTGCTCCAAAAGAGTTGAACAAGCACGCTGAAGGTGCTCCTTGTCTATTCCAACTGTTTTTTCAAACCACTCCAAAATGTCGGGGCTAGTAGTCTCGCTACTGCTTTTGCTGATAAAACTTCCAAAAATTTTATTTGACCTTAATATTTTTGGGGTTTCCGAGTGTCTCCTAGCGCTTTCCTTATCTATAAAAGCTTTCTTTAAGTCATGAAATTTTATGCACTTCCCTTTAGGATTCTTTTACTTCACTCCAAAAATCCCTATTTGTAATTTGGAAATGAGCCAAAAAAGGGTATAATGTGTGTGGTGTATGGTGTGGGTGTGTGTGTTGTGTGTGGGGTGTGTTGGGAAGTGTGGGGTGGGGTGTTGTGGTGTGTGTGTGTGTGTGTGTGTGCAAACATATTATTACTATTATTATCATCTTTACTGTTATTATTATTGTTTTTATTATCAATTATTGTTTTATTTTATTCCTTATTTTTTTTTTATAATAATAATTATGTTTTCATTATTATCATTACAAATTTTATTATTATAATTTCATTATCATTATCGTTATTATCGTTTATTGTTTTTATTTTATCGTCTTGAAAATTTTCTTCCATTCCTTAAATAACCAAAAGGAAAATCCCGGTGTTCGTATTGAAATTATTCTACCAGTTAAAAGACACTTTGAATTAATCGTGCTACGGAATAGACATGCTGTAAATTTAAACGTAACTGATAGGAACCATACTGTAAATAATCATAAAGTTTAACGTATGGAAACTGATTTCTCGTTCCACGCAGGAAATTTTCACGATTTCTAATCCAAACACATTTCCCTTCGTCTTAGCCGTGACCCCCTTTCCCGGGCCCCCGAGACCCGCCACAGCACTCTAATGCCCTGCCCTTAAAACTCTTATCTCGCTCGCTCAGGTAAGGGGGTCATGGTCTGCACTCGGGAAGATTAGCGCCATCCCGAGTCATATCATCGTGTCGTCGCGTAGTCGTCGTCATTATCATTACATTATAATTATTATATTATCATTATTATTATTATTATTTTTATTATTATTATTAAACCCCCCTTATTTTCAAAAAGGGGATGATAATTTAGCTTTTTGTTTTCATTTTTAGTTGCTTAAAATGTTAATCATTTTAATTTTTTTGAGCAATATTAATAGATGATTCACGCTCTTGTTATTTTTCCTCTTTTTTTTCATATATTACTCAGTAAATTTTTTCCCAAAAATTCACAAAACAAAAATGAAGGTTCAAAATAAGGGCCCTGGAAAAGTCAAGGATATGGGTTTTCCTTTGCTCCATGGTCCCCAATATCAATCTTTATAATGGCAAATTTTTATCGCCCGAGCTTTTTCTTAGGTTATCTTTTCAAGACGAAGAAGCTGATGTATCTTGCAAATCTGGGTATAGTAGTTTTGTTTATTTATTTTTTTCAGTAAAGTGCCTTTTTTGAAATAATAGTTTTTGGTATATACAAAATCTGAGTTGACCTCAAAAAAAATATTTTCTTTTCTACATAAGCTAATTAAATACCTGGGTTTGGGATTAGAAGATCCTTTTTCCCCCCCTCTCTCATCCCATCAGTCTGTCTCCCTTTTGACTCTCTCGAGAAATCAGCAGACATTCCAAGGTCCCTGATGGGCTCTGATCTCTTTTTCCTCCCTCTTATTCTCCGCTCTTTTCTTTCACTCCTCTCTCTCTCTCTCTCTCTCCTCTCTCTCTTTTCCCCTCTCTCTATATATATATAATATATATTATATATATATATATATTATATATATATATATTATATATTATATTTTATATATATATATAAAATATAACATATTATATATATATATATATATATATATATATATATAATATCCATCTATCTATCTATCTATCCATCGATCTATCTATCTATGTCTATGTATCTATCTCTATTATCTCTATCTATTTATCTATCTCTCTTATCTCTCTAGAAATCAGCAAGGTTCCCAAAAGGATGCCTCCTCCCCGCCCACTTTATATTCACCGCCGGAGAACGAGACCGCCTTCGCGTCTAATAGCCTAGGACTTCGGTGAGCTTTAGAGGATATATACCTTCGTGAAATGACTAGTTTTGTCATTAATTGTTGCCTTCTATATAAGTAGAAGGAAACAATAACCTTTTTACATTAAACAAAGACTGAAACAAACCCTTCAGTAAAATCTATCAAACATAAACAGGGCATCTCCCCTTAGACGAGATTGGTAATAAATGGTAAATACAGCAAAATTACCATAGATTTAATGAACATTACAACTTAAACATGTAAAATAGCAAAATAACAGGATAGATTCGTAAACACCTTGACTTTAAAGAAACTTATGTTGAGAAAGAAATATAATGGTATACATCCCCAAACACTAGTAACTTTCACTGAGAAAATGTCGACATGTTGGTATTATAGCTTGTTTCTCTTCCAAACTTCCTTAAGCCAGGAATAACACCATCGGTTGCTGATCAGAAGCTCATTTACATTAGCAAATGCCTTTTACAGGAAACTTTTGTATCTCAATGAAACATTGCTGACTAGTGAAAAATAAACATAATATCATATATATTAAAGCAATCTATATATATGTTGTATGTATGCATTTCACACTAACCCCCCCCCACCACACAACACACACACACATATATATATATATATATATCCCTATACATACATACATATATTATATATATATATTTTATATATATTATATATATATATATACTGTATATATATACATATATAATACATATATATGTGTATATACATACATTATAATATATATATATATTATATAAAATATATATATATATATAAAAATTATATATTATATATATATATATATATATAAATTTTATATATATATATATATATATATATATTATATATATATTTAAAAACACCCCACAGACACACACCACACACACATACACACATATATATATATCATCATCATCATCAAGGGCTAACGCCGAAGGGGGCGCATGGCCGCATCCCCCTTCGCTCACCACGGGATTTCCCCGGGCTCCAGCGGGCAAGGGGGGCCATGGCCCCTTCGTAGCCCATGAGATAACTCGGGTTTGGTTTTTT
>NW_023651937.1:0-5455 GCF_015228065.2 Penaeus monodon
TATTATTTTGAATTATTGAGTTATAGTAATATTTTGCAATAATACTAATAACCACAACAATAATAAAAGTAGAACATAATAAAACATAAAAACGATTTTATAATAATTATTTTTATCTTATCTTAATTGTATCGTTATTACTGTAATTTTTACTTTATAATAATTATTTTTGCATTAACTACCAGACAAAAAATAATAATGTAATAACAATAATAATACTAAAAACAATATTATAACCACTAGCATTTTATTATTTTACTTTTCTTATTATTTTTATTGTTATTATTACAATATAATAGATTTTTTACATGTATATAATAAAATAAAAAGTAAAAATAATAAAATAATAATAAAATAATAATAAAAATTTAAAAAATAAATAAAAAAATAATAATTTTAAAAAAATTCAAATGTTATCAAATTCTCTTTTTTCTCACTTTTTCTCATTATTTTATATTAATACAATTTTGGTAATTATTATCATTTTCCCAAAATTGCGAAATCACCAAGAATCGAAAAAACGTCATTTTGGAGTATACCTCAAAAAGGGTATATTTTGCTAATTTTTTCCGTTTTCACTTTTTGGGGGAAATTTTTTTTTATACCTTTTTATATTATATATGGACACAATTCCCCCTTATTATCTCATCGTTATCATGATTTCATCATTATTTTCGTTTTATCTCATTTATCATTTTCATCATTATCATCATCATTACATCATTATTTGCAATTTTTATCATCATTTTGCAATTGTTATCTTTTTATTGCAATTATTTTGGGGTTAAGTTTATTTTTGAAAATACTATAAAACCAAACAATAAAAAATAGAAAAAAAATAATAACATAAACGATTTTATAATATTATTTATATCATTATCTTTAATTTATCTTATTACTGTATTATTACTTTATAAAATTATTTTTGCAAATTTTCTACCATACAAATAATAAAATGAAAATTAACAATAAAATCTAATAACAATATTAAACCCTAGCATTTTTTATTATCTTATCTTATTATTTTTATTGTTATTTTACGATATAAAAATTTTTTTGCAAAGATACAAAAATTAATAAAGTAAAAAATAAAAATAATAATAAATAATAATAATAAAATAATAATAATAAAAATAAAAAAATTTTAATAATATTCAATGTTTCAAAATTCTCTTTTTTCTCACTTTTCACATTATTGTTATATTAAAACAATTCTGGGATTATTATCATTATTCCCTAATAATTGCCCCAAAACAAACCAAAAAATCGAAAAAAGTCATTTTTGGGGTAACTCTCAAAAGGGTATATTTCGCTAGATTTTTCCCCTTTTTTGATTTTGGGGAAAGTTTTTCTTATACCTTTTTTTTTTATATACAAATTCCTCTTATTATCACACGTTTCATATTTCATCATTTTTATCGGGTTTTCATCATCATTATCATCATTTCATCATTATCACACTTACATCATTTTTGCATTTTTATCATCATTATTGCAAATTTTTATCATTATTATTTAATTATTGGAGTTTTAGTAATATTTTTGCAATAATACAATAACCACAACTAAAAATATAATAACAAAAATATTAAAAAAATAACGATTTTATAAAATTTTATATCTTACTTTAAATTTACGTTATTATGTTTTTTACTGTTATAATAAATTTTTTTTGCAATTAACTACCAGTACAATAAAAATAATGATAATAAAAACAAAAAAATAAATAATAACAATTTATAACCACTACTATTATTATTTACTTATACTTATTATTATTATTGTTATTTTTACAGAAAAAAAAGATTTTTTTGGCAATGATACTAAAAATTAAGATAATTATAATAATATAATAAAAATAATAAAAATATAAAAAATAATTTTTAATAATATTCAAATTTTATCAAATTCTCTTTATTTCATTTTTTATCATCTTTATTGTTATGTTTTAATAAAATTCTGGTAATTATTATCATTCTTCCTAATAATTGCCGAATCACAAAGAAACGAAACGTCATTTTGGAGTATACTCTCCAAAAGGCTATACTTTGCTAGATTTTGCCGCTTTTCGACTTTTGGGATGGGTTTTCTTATCCTTTTTTATATTATATATGGAACAGACAATTCCTCTTATTAGCACTCATCGTTATCATGATTATCATCATATTATGTTATCATCATCATTGATCATCATTATCATCATTATCTCATCATTATCATCATTTTGCCTAATGATGATAATAGTTGCAATAATGATTGAGAATGATGATGATATGATGATAATGATGATAATGATGTGATAACGATAATATGATGATAATCATGATAACTAATGATGATAATAAGAGGAATTGTGTCCATTATAATATAAAAAAGGTACTAAGAAAAACCATTCCCACAAGTCGAAAAAGCGGCAAATCTAGCAAAATATAGCCTTTTGAGAGTTACTCCAAAATGACGTTTTTCGATTTCTTTGTGATTTCGGCATTATTAGGGTAATAATGATAATAATTACCCGAATTGTATTAAATCATAACAATAATTATGATAAAAGTGAGAAAAAGAGAATTTTGATAACCTTTGAATATGTATAAAATTATTATTATTATTATTATCTTATTATTATTATTCATTATTATTAATATTATCTTAATTATTAGTATCATTGCCAAAAAATCATTATATCTGTCATAATAACAAAGTATAATAATAATTATAGTATAATAATAATAATTCTAGTGTTATAATATTGTTATGTATTATTATTGTTATTTTATCATTATTGTTATTGTTACTGGTAGTATAATTGCAAAAATAATTATTATAACAGTAAATTACAGTAATAACATACTAATTAGATAAATGATATAAATAATTATTATAAAATCCGTTATTATTGGTAATTACTTATTGTTATTCCGAGTATTATTGTTGTGGTTATTAGTATTATTGCAAAATATATACTATAACTCCAATATTGCAATAATAATGATACAATTGCAATAATGCTGATAATATTGCAATACTGATGGATAATGATTATGATAATGATGATATGATATAATGATGATGATAACGATAATACTGATGATAATCATGATAACGATGATATAATAGAGGGAATTGTGTCCATATATAATATAAAGAAAAAAGAAAAAAAAAGGTATAAGAAAAACCTTCAAAAGTCGCAAAATCGGCAAAATCTACGAAATATAGCCTTTTGAGAGTATACTCAAAAATTACGTTTTTTCGATTTCTTGGTGTTTCGCAATTTTTAAGGGGTAATAAATGATAATAATTACAGAATTGTATTAATCATACAATACTGATGATAAAGTGAGAATAAAGAGAATTTTGAATAACATTTGAATATTTTAAAATTTATTATTATTATTATTATTATATTATTATTATACTTATTATTATTAGTTATTATTATACTATTATCTTAATTATTATTATCATTGCCAAAAATCTATATAATCTGTAATATAACAATAATAATATAAGTATAATTATAATAATAATAATTCTAGTGGTTATAATATTGTTATTATATTATTTTGTTATTATTATCAAATTATATTTATTTGTACTGTCGTATAGGATTGCAAAAATAATTTATTATAACAGGAATAATTACAGTAATAACGATTACTAATTAAGATAATGATATAAATAATTATTATAAAATCGTTATTATTGTTATTCTTATTTGTTATTACATTATTATTGTTGTGGTTATTATATTATTGCAAAAATATTACTATAACTCCAATAATTGCAATAATAATGATACAATTGCAATAATGATGATGTAAATTGCAGATAATGATGATAATGTGATGATAGTGCTGATATGATGATAATGATTATGATAACGAAATATTGATGATATCATGATAACGATGAATAATAAAGGAATGTGTCCTTATAATATAAAAAGTATAAGAAAAACATTCCCAAAAGTCGAAAAAGCGGAAAATCTAGCGAAATAAGCCTTTTGAGAGTATACTCCAATGACGTTTTTCGATTTCTTTGGTGATTTCGGCAATTATTAGTGGTAATAATGATAATAATTACCAGAATTGTAGTAAATCATAACAATAATTGATGAAAAGTGAAGAATAGAGAGAATTTTGATAACATTTGAAAATTATTAAATTATTATTATTATTATTATTCTTAATTATTATTAATTTTATATTACTTATTATTATTATTACTTTATCTTAATTATTAGTATCATTGATAAATTCCTATTATATCTGTAGATAATAACAATAATAATAGCAGTATAAGTATAATAATAATGTTCTAGTGGGTTCTAATATTGTTATTAGTAATTATTATTGTTATTATTATCTATTATTATTTGTACTGATTTAATAATTGCAAAAATAATTATATAAAAAAGTAATAAATTTTTTAAAAAAAGCGGTAATACTGATACTAATTAAGATAATGATATAAATAATTATTAAATATCGTTATTATTGTTATTATTATTGTTATTACTATTATTATACAACACATGTTGTGGTTTGTAGTATTATTGCTAAATTATACGATAACTCGAATATATCAATAATAATGATAACATCGCAATAATGATATAATAATTGCAATAATGATGATAACGAAGATGATAATGATGATAATGAGGAAAATGAGTATGATAACGATAATAATGATGATAATCATGATAACGATGATGATAATAGATAGGAATTGTGTCGCTATATATATAAAAAAGGTATAAGAAAACCATTCCCCAAAGTCGAAAAAGCGGCAAAATCCGAGCGAAATATAGCCTTTTGAGAGTATACTCAAAATGACGTTTTTCGATTCTTTGGTGATTTCGCAATTATTAGGGTAATAATGATAATAATTTACCAGACATTGTATTAATCATACAATAATGAGGATAAAAGTGAGAATAAAGAGAATTTTGATAACATTTGAATATTATTATAAATTAATTATATATTATTATTATTATTATTATTATTATTATTATATTTATTATTATTATTATATTATTACTTAATTATTAGTATAATTGCAAAAAATCTATTATACGTAATAATAACAATAAATAATAAGTATAAAATAATAATAATAAGTAGTGGTTATAAATGTTTATTTATTTTTTTTTATTATATTATTTTTGTTTATATATTGCAAAATATAATAACAATAATTCATAATAATACATAATATGATAAATTAAAATATATCGTATTTTTATATATTGTATACATATATGTTATATATATAAATATAAATAAGAATTTCATAAAAATAAAATTGAATAATAATTCAAAATGAAAAGGATAATTATGATAATATAGCTATGAAATGATAAACTAATAATTTGATACTGCGATGATAGGTTATATATAAAATAAATATAAGAAAAAATTAAAATGAAAACAAATTGTATTTGAATATA
>NW_023651939.1:0-5455 GCF_015228065.2 Penaeus monodon
CTCTGTTTCCCAAAATATTCCTCGGAACCTCTAAATTTTAAAAGATGGATGAATTAAATCTAAAACAATTCGAAAACTGTTTCCCAAATAATTCCTGGGAACTTGAATTTAAAGATGGATGAATTCGATGCATTAAAAATTTGAAAAATTAAAAATAATATGATATGATATTATATATTTATATATATATAATATTATATATATATATAATATATATATAATATATTGGGTGGGCAAGCCCCCCAAAGCATGCTGGCCCCAACCGGGATAAAAAGAGAAATGATTACCTAAAAGTTAACCTGGACTCTCCGGGGAAAGGAACGGGGGACCCTCCACGTACTCACTCCAAGACATCAAGATGAAAACTACAATTAAGTATCATTTGACCACGGCGGTCAAACATAACCTACCGTAAAAAAAAAAAAAAAAAAAAAAAAAAAAAAAAAAAAAAAAAAAAAAAAAAAAAAAAAAAAAAAAAAATATATATATATATTATATATTATATATTTATTTTTAATATATTATATATATTTTCCTGGGTAAGACAAAAAACTGCACCCTGGGGTTCCTTAAACGGATAGCCCCTATTGCCCCCTAGCCAGGGTTCGGTGAAACTTCGCAGCAGGGCTGGATATCTGGAAAAAACACCTTGGGTTCTACTTATTACTGGTTTCACCAAATAATATGTCTGGCGTATTACGTGTAACTTTTTTTCAAAGCGGCAGATTAGTTCCCCCTAGTTATTTTGGTTATTAGTCACCGACCGCCAGTTTTTTCCCTTGGGCAACGAACTTCCCCCGATTGCCCCCTCCCACTGGGGGCCCCAAGCCATAAAGTCAGTCCCGGGGAAAATAAGATGGTGACTCGAAAAAAAAAAAAAACGCCGGGCGGAAGGCAATGGCAAACCCCCCGCTCAAAATTTGCTAAAAAAAAATCAGGGAACCCCTTCTCAAGGCCGGGGTGGCCAATGTTAGGCGCCGGATAAAGACTGTCACGAGGGAAATCTGATTTTTCAAGGGTTCGGTCACCACCGCCAGTTTTTCCCCTTGGCAAAAGAATTTCACCTTGATTCCCTACCTAGCCACTGGGTGGCCAAGCCACCCAATCGTGGGGGCCCAAGCCCGGAAAATGGAAAGAATGATTACCAAAAAAAGGGAAACACTGGCACTCTCCGGGGGAAAGGAACGGGGGACCCTACCACGTACCACTCCAAGAGCATCACAACTAAAAAAAAAAAAAAAAAAAAAAAAAAAACTATCATGCTGTGACCACGGCGGCTCAGAATGAACCAACCGTTGAAAGAAAAATTTTATTTTGGAGACTGCGAGTTGAAAGGACCCCGGGGGGGATCCACTAAACTTTTCTTTTCTCCTGACAAACCTCTACACCAATGATTAAATACAAAAAGGGTAATTCAACCACATCGCCATCGCGGGGGGGTTATCAAGGGCCGTTTTTCAGTGGCCCCCAGCTGACAATGTTAAATATGCATCTGGAAACAAAGGAATAAAGAAAACATGTCCAATTAAGAAGCACATTAAAATGGGAACGGGGAAACTAAGGAAAATGAAAGAGATGGGAAATTACATAGTTTTAAACGAATGGATAAAAAAACTTCAAATACTGGGAATAATGAGACAATTGGGAAAAGAAAGGAAGTTTCAAAACTAAAAAAAACAAGACAGTTTTTTTTTTTCGGGAAAAAGAAAAAGGAAAAAATAGTCACGGGTTGCTATGAATCTCCAAAAAAAATTTAAAATGCCAAAAAAAAATTATCGCTTTTTAAAAGTCGAATAAAGCAAAACCTATAACATTAGTATTATAAAATCTAGCACCAACCAACATTCCCAAGTGATGAAAAAAGGGAAAATTTTTTACACTCCCAAAAACTTTAGAACAATCCCTAACAGAGATGTAAAAGAAACAGGGAGACCTCAATCCCAAAAGTGGCAAAAATGATTAAAAAATGACACCTTTTGGAAAATTGGGCCCTTGGGATATAAATGAAAGAGGTGAAGATTTTATTGAATTCTGTAGTACAAATAATCTTTTTACCAAATACTTTGTTCCAACACCCCCCCCAAACATTTGTACAGGGGGTTTTCCCCGAAAAAGAACCGCAAAGTTGCATAAAAATGCCAAAACAAGACCTGGTGCCGACTGCAAAAGTACCACCCTACTAACTATCGACTTTCAATAAACTAAAAAAAGGGAGCGTCCAACACCACCCTAAACCGACTCAAAACTCTTGATAAAAATTTACAGAATTACAATGTCAAAAATTTGAAGTACTAATAAATGTGAAATGATAAAAACCAAAAAAAGAAGGAAAAGAACTCTTGCTGACACTGCTTAAAAAACATCCCAAAAAGAAAAAAGACAATTCCCCCCTGGATATCTAAAAAAACATCAGTGAAATTGAAAAAAGAGATGCCTAAAATCAAAGGGTATCAATAATCCAGTTGAAAAAAGTATTTACAAAAATCTAAAAAACCTTCTTAACTTAAAGACAGCGAAATGAACCCCCCACTCCTAATGAATTATAAAAATCAAAAGGAAATTTAAAGAATAACAAGGGGCCCGGGGAAAAGATTAAAAAACAGTGGAGCTAACAGGAAAGCTGGTGAGGATGTTTAATACTTCTACAAAATTTGTGCAAAAATTTGGAATAAAGAAGATGGCCAAAACTGGGGAAAAACTCTTTTTCTCCCATCCTAAAAAAGGTGAGCATTCTAATGCAACAAAAAACAGGACAAATTTCTTAAAAAAGTCATAGCAGAAAATTTTGTTGAAAATTTTTGCTGAAGAAGAAGTTGAAATTAAAAAGAAAATTTCAGACAAAAAAGCAGGTTTTCCCCTGGAAAGGATCAGAAACCGATTCTAAATCTAAAAATTATCATAGAGAAAAACGAGAACATCAAAAAAACCTATACCTTGTTTCATTGATTTTCTTAAAGCTTTTTATACTGTTTAAACACGATATCCTCTGGAATAAAAGAAGATATGAAGTTTTTAAAACACTCATCCAACTAATAAAGCCATGTAGACCAACAACGCAACTGTAAAACCACTTATGGGGTTAACGGAATGGTTCGAAGCAAAAAAGGAGTGCGACAGGGTTTGCTTCTGTCTCCGCCCTCTTTAACATAA
Organism: Penaeus monodon; assembly: GCF_015228065.2. Lineage (NCBI taxonomy): Eukaryota > Metazoa > Arthropoda > Malacostraca > Decapoda > Penaeidae > Penaeus > Penaeus monodon. The sequence goes on from NW_023651939.1 coordinate 3,151, forward strand.
TTTTTTAAACAATTATGAGAGGTGCTCAGAGAATTTTGAAGGAACGTAGATGTTGGGGGGATACAAATATCAAATCTAAAAGGAGCCGATGATATGTTTTTTAAATTTCCAGCAGTATACTGAAATACAACAACTACTAGAAAATTAGAGAAGCAAGGGAAAAAGCGGGTTGTTTTTTTAATGTCAAGAAAAATAAGATCATGAAAATTTAAAAAATAACCGGGAAAGAACCCTGATGAACGTTACAATCAATGGGAAAGGGTTTTGGAAAATGTGGAGTTCATTTTCTTGGGGCTGTTTTAACTAAACATTGATGATTCACCGGAGAAAAAGAATTACCATTGCCAAAAAACCCACAGTTGCTCTCAAAAAACATCGGGAAAAACCGAAGCATTACCTCACAACAAAGCTGAGGTTATTGAACTCATTATTTTTCCCCCAAATTTCATCATATGGGTTTTGAGTGTTGGGTGCTGAAGAAGATAGACAAGAAAAAAATCAATAGTTTTGAATTGGTGTTTCAGACAGTACTCGTATTACTGGACAGAGAAGAAAACGAATGATTAAGTGCTGAAAAAATAAATTGTAAAGGCTGGCTGTTGGCATCTTGAAAAAAAGGAAAATTTAAAGTTTATTGGTCTGTGATGGTAAAAAGTATTGAGAAAAACTTGCTGACAAGGGGTGTGATAGGAAACGAGGAAGACGCAAACCGAAGACAACATCAAGATATTTTTGGGCTGTCGATGGACAAGTGGAAAGAAAAGCACAAGATCGAGTTTAGTGGCGAAAGACGGAGAGGGCCCGGCTGCTCAACATGTGTCGTGCGTGTGTGGGGTGTGTGTGTTTGTGTGTGTGTGGGTTGTGGTGTGCGTGTGTGCGTGTCGTGTGCGGTGCGTGTGCGTGTGCGTTGTGCGTGTGCGTGTGCTTTTGCTTGTGCTTGTGCTTGTGCGTGTGCTTTGTGCGTGCGCGTGTGCGTGTGTTTGTGTGTGTGTGTGCGTGTATGTTGTGTTTTGTGTGGGGTGTGTGTGTGTGTTTGTGCGTGTGTGTGTGTGGGGGTGTGTGTGCGTGTGCGTGTGCGTGGTGCGTGTGCGTGTGTGGGGTGTGTGTGTGTGTGTGTGTGTGTGTTGGTGTGTGGGGTTGTTGGGGGTGTGTGGGGCGTGCGTGCGTGCGTGCGTGCGTGCGTGTGTGTGTGTGTGTTATTAAGGGCATATTTTTAATTTCAAATTTCAATACACCTTTGGGCATCGTGTATCCAATATGGTGTCAGTAACTCGTACATTCAAATGCTACATTTTAGTTTTTGAGCCCACTGGCATATTTCATTCATTGTGCCACCGTTTTATCTTTAACAAGTTATATGCCCTAAACCCATATAGTTAATGAAAACTCTTATCAATATGCAGTAATGGGTGGCCACAAGCGTAAGTCGTGATAAGCTGAACCTTCCAAGCGAATCTATTTAGGAAATAAAATAGATATAGCAATAACACAAACAAATTAAACATATACGATAGTTCTCAGAAAACCGATACATGGCAATGAATAACCTTGCAGATTTTTTTATTTTTATCATTTCACCAAAAATTTCCGAACGACGACATCACAAAGTGTTCTTGCTTCATTCCAAGCGTCATTTCTCATTAGCTTTTTTTTGTTATGCAATATTATTGCACAGCTATCAAGGGAGGTTGCAGATGGCTTTTTAAGACTGGGGTTTGCTTCATAAGCCCTCACTCACTCACTCACTCCCCTTTTTTTCTCTCTCTCTCTCTCTATAATATGTGGATAGATTGATAGATAATAGATCTGTGGGGTGTGTGTGTGGGGCGGTGTGCGTGTGTTTTGTGTGTGTGTGTGTGGGTGTGTGTGTGTGTGTGTGTGTGGGGGGGGTGATGTGTGTGTGTGTGTGTTGTGTTGTATGTAAGTGTATACATATAATTATATATATTTGTATATATATGTATGTGTGTATATATATATATACATATATACACATGTGTGTGTGTGTGTGTGTGTGTGTGTGTGTGTGTGTATGTGTATGTGTAGTGTATGTGTATGTGTGTGTTGTGTTTTGGGGTGTGTTTTATGTGTGTGTATGTGTGTTGTGTGGTGTGTGGTGTGTGTGTGTGTGTGAGTATGTGTGTGTATGTGTGTGAGTATGTATGTGTGAGTATGTATATGTGTATGTGTGTGTGTGTGTGTGTGTTGTGTGTGTGGGGTGTGGGGTTTTGTGTGTGTGTGTGTGTGTGTGTTTGTGTGTGTGGTGCTAATGTTGGGTGTGTGTGTATTGTTTATGTGGGGTGTA
>NW_023651940.1:0-5455 GCF_015228065.2 Penaeus monodon
TTTCCTGTTGCCATGGGAACAATGAAATTCCCCGAAAAATATAAAAAATATTTTGTAGCTGTCACTGGGGCATTGGGAAAAAGCCCGGTTTTAAAATTTTCCCCCTTTTTTTTCTCTCGGGTGATCACGTTTAAAGGTAAAAGTAAAGTAAAAAAGCCCTCTCCCATTACGCCCTAACCGGGAACCCCCCCCCCCCCCCCTCTTTTCCCTCACGCCTTTCATTACTTTCCCCTCTCTCCTTTTTTCCACACTTATGCACTAGTTCCCTTTTCCACCCTTTTTCACACTAAGTGCCTCAGTTTCCAACTCTTTTACACTAATTCCTCCCTCCCCCGTCTTTTTCATTTAAGTCACCACCCTCCCCTTTTTCCCACACTACCCCTCCCAAACCCCTTTCATCGGAAGGGGGGATTTTAGTGCCAATTACTCCCTCCCCTCCTCCCCCTATCTCCCCCTCCCTCACACCCTTCCCTTCTTCCCTTCCCTCCCTTTCTTCTACCCCCCCTAAAAAACACATGGGCCCCGCCGGCGAAGATACGGCAGCAAAGCAAGGCCACTTTCCTCCGCGTTCTGGCCCCTCTCTGCGAACACCTTGCGGGGAAAAAATGGCATGGCCCTCGTATCGACCAATCTGGAGAAGCGGGCGGGCGGACAAAGCAAAACGCTGCAAACGCTTGAGGGGGGGTTGGCGCCATGCCAAGTGGTTTTTTTGGGTTTTGTTTTTTGTCTGTATTTGCTCGTTTGGTCGCTCTTTTAAATTGTGGTGTCCTGTCCCCTGCCTGTTTTTTGTTTTTCCCCTCCTTCTCTCCCTCTCCTCTCCCTCCTCCTCTTTATATATATTATATATAATAATATATATTAATATATATATATATATACATTATATTATATAACATATATATTATATATATTATATATAATATATTATAATATATATATTATTTAATATATAAATAATTATATATGTGTGTGGGGTGTGTGGGTGTGGGTGGTGGGTGGGTGTGGTGCAGTAAAATGCCACAACCACGCCACACAGAACCATATATATATATATAATATATATAATATATATAATATAATTAATATAAATATATAATATATATATAATTATATATAAAGAGAAAAAACTTTTAGGGAAAGAAAAGACAGAGAGAGAAGAAAAAAACAAAGGGCCTAAGCCATAAAGTCCGACTATTCCTGTGGTCAGAATTTTCTGCCAGTTTTTTTCTTCACAGGCTTACAAACAACATACGGCCTCCAAAACCCCACAGTGCCTCAGCATTAAGAAAACACTTAAAAGCACACAACAACCACACCCACAACACCACCACACCATACACACACACATGCCACACGCCCACAACGCAATACGCCCCACCACGCACACAACACGCACACCACACCGCAACCACACACACACAACACACACCACCGCACAACACTCAACAGTGAGCGGGGAGGGTCCGCCTGGCCCCCCTTTAACTTGACCTAGTTCGTAATTTATCTCCATATTGGAATCTTTTGTCGTTTAAAAAAAATTTATTGGATCTTACTGTTATAAAGATATGACATTCCGCGGCACAAAAACAATTGTCCAGCATTAAGGAATAAAGCTTGTAAAACTGCGGACAAATGTATTGGTAATAATGTTATTATGGTTAAGTGATGGTAATAAATGATAATCATCAAGTGCCTTTTGGGTGATTAGTTACATTCGTAATGCTGAAAACTGCGATGTTTTTTTATATGTATTTCATATTAGTAACGCTCTAATGTTTGTTTATTGCTTTTGCATGAGATCTTGAAATAGCCAAACATATGTTGTGTAGCAAACGATAGGGTTCCCTAATATGAAAATATAAATGGCAAGTTTATGATCATCGTCCCACTTTATAAAATCCTTTGTATCTCTTCATTATTATTAACAGTACTGTCCACTAAAATTTATCCATTAGTAAATAAATCAATATCATTCACTGGGCATCATTTATTCTCATCACAACTGTTTTTCATCATAAATAATCCTAATCCAACCCCTCAATCCTCTTTAATCATGAGTATCATTTGTCCATCACTATCATTCACAATATCCATCTTCCGCCATTCCATCCACCTATCAATCCAGCCCCTCATAAATCATCACCTTTCATCCGTCCTACATCAACTATTTTTCATCATAAACACTGATCACCCTCGCAATCATAATCACCACCATCCTCGTCAACATCTCATCAACATATACATTGTATCTCCCCAGCACAATAATAGCCGCCAGAGATGGTAAATTAAACGCGATAATGAACCTTACTAAAACCCCTTAAAAAAAACGCATCATCATCAACATATTGCCATATCATCCGTGGGGAATATCGTGTGACTTTCCCAAGGTTCCTTCCATCCCAGTATTGATTTCCCCGCACTCACCGACACGGTGGTGACGTCAGAGGGTCCCCTTCAGCAATCACCGTCTCATCATAACAAAACGTGCATGCAAGAAAATGGATTTTCATTGTAGGATATGGGTTAGGGGAATTGAAACGTTTTGGGTTGAAGCAGCTACGGAGGCTTTGGTATGTATAAAATAGTATGTGTTAATACCTCGTGGCCACTTAAAAACCAAACCACCACAAACCAAAAACACCAACATACACATAACAACACCACACATACACGCGCACACACACACAACACACACCACACACCACACACACACACACACACACACCACACACAACACACCACACACCACACACACAACCAACACCCCCCCCCACACCACCCACCCTTCTCTCTCCCCTCCCCCCCCCTCCTCCTCTCTTCTCCCTCCTTCCCTCTCTCTTCTCTCTTCTCTCTCCTCTCCTCCCCCCCTCTCCTTCTCTCCTCTCCACCTCTCCCTCTCCCTCTCTTCCTCCCCCTCCTCTCCCTTGGGGGACCTTAAAGCCACTCGAAACCCCCTACACTGTGAGTGTTTTTGTGTCCGTTTAACCCAAATTTTCAACCCCTTGTTCAAGTTCCGTCCCCTGATTTCCCACCCTCTTACTATTGATATCCCCGCCCCAAAAGGGAGCGTAGTTTTTTTTGTTCCTTTTAACCCCAAAAAATCCTGCCAATACTTTCTAAATTTGGCCATGTTCCCCCTTTGCCCTCTCCTTCCCCACTTCCCCTACATTCCCCTCTGGCAGTTTACTTACCGTTGAAGTTAAAGTCATGAGCCTTTCTGTTGTTTTCCTTCCGCCAGAAAACAAGAAATGCGGTTAGTGTATTGAACCCCCATACAATTACGTCATTAAAATTAAACTTGTTTGGAATCACAAGAAATGGAACTCTTTCAAGCCCCCGCTTTGTGGCCTACACTGCGTAGTTACAATACACGCCGGATTTTTCCACCCCACTTACGTTTTTCCCGGATTATTTTCCCAGTTACCCCTGGGTATTATATCAAATCAAAACCCCTTTTTGTATACTTTCCTTATTTTTGGTGTGGCAGAAAAAACCAACATGGTTGTGTGTGTGGAGTATGTAACCACCAAAACACGGTCCCATAAAACCATGGAACTGTTGGAATCACAAAACATGGAAATCTCCATGAATTCTAACCCGTGAGCGGCTACAATGGGCATAACAATACAGCCGGTAAATTCTCCCCACCATTAACTTTTCGGCATTTCCCAATACAAGAAATTTATCACATCTTGTTGATAACATCCTCTCTGAATGTTTGTTTAAACCAACACTTTTAGCATCCCCTCATAAAACAACCCCCCGAGTACCCCCCGGATAACACCAGTCCCCCCTTTTCCCTTTCCCAGGTTTTTTGGTCCGTGGTGTTTTGGCGTTGGTCCCCCCATCCCGGGGGGCCCCCCCGCGCAGGGCTTTCCATCTCCCCCCTCTCGAAGGCCCCTGAAAGGCCCCCCCTTGGCCCGAGGGACCTTCCTCCACCATCCGACCCCTTTAACCCGGACGCCCGACGGGGGACATCCAAGGCCAACGGGCCCATGGGGGGACATCATTTATCCTAGAAGAGAACGGCCAACGAACCCTAAGTGTCCCCGCTGCGGCACAGGGGCCCCCTCCACCTCCTCTTTAGGCCTAGCCCCCTCCCTCTCTGCCCCCCTCCCCCCCTCCGTCCTTTCGGAAAAACCTTCCCTTCGTCCCTCTCTCAGCAAGGCGTCCCCCCCCTCTGCCTCCATCCTGTTCGGTAAACATCCCGCTGTTTTTCCACGCGCCTGTTCCCCCTCCCCTCCCTCCCTCTTTTCGGGAGACCTCATTCTCTCGGCACAAACCTCTTTTCCTTCGGGAAACACCTACCGGATCCATTCCCTCCTTTCTTTTCGGCAAACCCCCATTTCCCCTTCGGCAAACCTCATTTCCTTCGGCAAAACAACCCACCCCTTCCTTCCCAACTTTCGCGGCAAACGTCCCCGCTCCTTCTCCCGGCCCTTTTTAACCGGCCAAAGCCCCTCCGTCCCCTCGCCACCTCCCCTTTCTTTCGGAAGAAACCTTTCCACCTACATCCTCCCTTCAGCAAACTTTTTCCCACTCCCATCCTCCTTCAGCCCACCCCTGGCCCCACCCCCTCCGTCCCCGCGTGAAACCGCCCCGTGGCCCCCCCGCCCCACGGGGCCCACCACCCCCGAAACGCCCCGTTGATACCGCTTGCCTCTTTTTTTTTTCCCCCACCCACGGTATCCCCCCCCTTTTTCCACCCGGCACGACTTGGGATACGACCCCCTTCGTGTAAAAAACTCCCACCCACACCCCTGGGATGGGGGGGAGCCCTTACTTTTCCCCACCCAAACGGGTCGGGGGGCTTTGTGGTGGTGTGGTGTTGTGGTTGGGGGTTGTGCGTTTGGGTGGGTTATGTTGGGAGAGAGAGGGAGAGAAGAGAGAGAAGAGAGGAGAAGAAGAGAAGAAGAGAGAGAGGAGAGAGAAGAGAGGAGAGAGAGAGGGGAAGGAGGAGAGAAAGAGAGAGAGAAAGAAAGAGAGAGTACGAGGTGGGGGTTTTTTTTTCGACGAAAAACCAAATTTGGGCTTCAACAATTTATTTTTCCCCTGTTAGAGATATAGGCCCCCCCCCCCCCCCTCTCTTGAAAACGACCAATTTTTTTACTGAGTTTCAATCTGAAAAGCAATCACTGGTACAGATTTTTTTTAAAAATATATTCAATTCGCAAAACCCTTTCACCCTTTTTTAAAAACTGCTATTTTTTATAGAACTTTTTATCAAATAATTTTACAGTAACCCAAATTTTGGGATTATTTAATTTGTAAACGGTTTTTACATTTAGATGCTTGTGGGTATCTTTGCAGTATAATTTGGGGTTTTAACCCAAAACCGCAGTTTTTGGTTAATATCAAATGTTCATTTCACAAAAACAGTCCCCCGACAAAATTTTTTTTTCCAAAAATTTTTTATAAAAGGCAGTCAAAAATTTTCGATTAAACTTACGGAAAT
>NW_023651941.1:0-5454 GCF_015228065.2 Penaeus monodon
GGGGCCCCCAAAAGGCCCCCCCACCCTCCTTTCCTTTTTTTCTTCTTTGTTGGATTTCGGCTATCAAGCGGGGTGTCCCAAAGTTTTTAACCAAGGACCTATTTATTCTACATTATATAAGGTCAAATTTTTTGTTCCTTAAAAAAAGTGTTTTACTTTACTGATGAAACACCAACCCAACCCCAAACCACCTCCCCCCTTCTCTCCCCCCGTGGGCTGTGCCCCACATCCTATTTTTTGTTTTTTTTTGTTTGCGATTGGGAGGCGTCCCTCCTTTGCCACAGGAAGGGATTTTTTGTTTTTAAAAAAGAGACACAAAAACACCTGAGTTTGTAGGGACTATCTAAGGCCAGATCTCAGTTGACCGGGCTATTTGTCAGTTGCTCCATGGTCCGGGTGCCCAATTATTTTGATTATTTATTGGACCATGTAGCTTCAAGATTTACCCATATTTTTTGGGGGTTTCAAATTTTAAAGGGCATTAAGTAAAACTTAATAAATTGAAAAAAAAACTTTCTATCTGGGTCGCGTTGTGCAAAATAAATGGCTTTAAAATGGCAAAATTCAAAAGAAGATCGATGTATATTGGCAGTTGAAAAGGGAATGTTTAAAAAGGATCTCTCTGAACCTCTGGCATACCCCCACCCCCCGGCCCCAGGGCCTTTGGTGAGGGAAGCCAGGCTTCCATAATAAAAAAATTGGGGGTTTTTCCCATGGCGCTATATTTGCTGAACCGGTTTGGGCTAGAGAATCATCCCCGACTTTCTCGCGGGGTTTTGTGGGTCTGTGGCAAAGGGCCTGTGCCCCCTTGCCATTAGGTGGCCGGGTCTCAAACTTTTTGATCCAAATCTCCTTTAACCAAATCAGGGCTTTATATACCATTACAAGACGCTATCAGTCCCCTTTTCCCAGAAATACTTAATAATTTAGTGCTCTTTGACTTTTTCTTTAAGCCCAAATGTGGTTTTTCCCAAATTGTGCTACTATAAAAAGTAGCCCAAAAACTTAGCAAAATTTGAATAATTGTGGGTTGATAAGTTGCCTTATTTTTGGGTTTCCCCTCCTATAAAATAATTACCCCAATATTTTTCTAATGGAAACTTAAACCCCACTGGAGGCCCTTATGAATCTATCCATCCAATTGGGGCGATTGCTTTCTGCACAGCCCCAAACCTTTTCAACTTGTTCTGATGCCGAACCATCACGTTACCCAAAATCCCTTTTAGACCTAATCAGGGTTTTATACCATTAGCAAAGACTGTCTACGCCCCCCCTTTTTTTCCCCAGAAAATGCCTTTTAAATAATTTAGTGTCTTTCATTTATTTTTTAAGCCAATTGGTTTTTTCCAATTTAGTCTACTATAAAATTAGCCCTAAAAATTTCAGAGCTTTGAAGTATTGGGGGTTGTCAAGTTGCCTGATTTCGGTTTCCTCCTATAAAAAAAATTCCCCCAATACTCTTTTAAGGGAAAAATTTAAAAACCCCACTGGGGGGCCCCCAGTTTAAATCATATCCATCCCATTGGTGCTTTTCTGAAAATTCTGCATTATTGCGGGAGTCCCATAATGCACATCTCAGCGTACAGTGAGTTTTTAAATTCCGAGGAGGAGCTTAAATGTTTTTAATCATACATAAAAAAAATGTTGGTACAAGAATTTCCCCTTGTGGGACCCCGTTTGCCTGCCCCAAAATGTCTGAAAAATACATTGTGGGAAAAATAATTTGCGAAAAAGTTCTGTCAGAGTTTCCACAAACCCAAAACCTAAATTTTTTCTGATAGGCCTTCGCCATGTCTTTCGTAGGCTTTTTCTATATCTAAAATCTGAATCAAATATCTTTTTTGGAAATGGCCTCTTGAATATGACTGTCCAGCTTTTTTTCTAGTCGATCGAAGTTTGGGGTCCCCTTTCGGAAACCGCATGCTTGTCAATAGTAATTACTGAATTTTAAAAAAAGCAAAAGCCTACTGTTAACATGCGTTCCCTGACCCTTGCAAAGCAAATTGTCAAAATTTGGGGGGTGGAATGCAAATCGGGATTACCCCCTCCTTTCAATTTGGGGTGTTGGGCGAAGGCCATGATTTTTAAAATGGGCTTTTTCCAAATTTTTATTGTACCTTCTAGCAAATTTAATCATGTCTCGATTAACTTTCTTTTCCCTCTGATATCGAAACTCATCGGGCCCGGGGATGTTTCCCCTCGGTTTTGGGGTCAGACAGCCTCCATTGTAAGATCTTTATTTACAAGTCATCTCCCGTGGCAAATGAAAAGGGCGCAGTCGCCTCTTCCTTGATGGTCGGAGGGGATGGTAATTACGAGCGCTTATTATGAAACTGCTGGCGGTGTCTCAGGGGATCGAAATTGTTTCCCTCGTGAAAGTTTGTTTTTTTAAAGATGTTTTTTTTTTATTGATTTTTTGAAATGGACCAAAACCCCTATTTTTGTATTGCTGTTCATTGTAAGACAAAATCTGCCCGGGTTCTTTTTCTTTTCTTTTACCCCTACGGGCCCAATCTTGCTTTTTGTAGTTTTAAAAAGTTCTCCTTTTGTTTTTTTTGAAAAAACCCGTGGGCCCTTTTTGCTCGGCACAGCGCCCTTTCGGCAATCTTGTCCACCCTGTTAATGTATCTGTCGAAGTTTTTTTTGGGAAGGATCCCAAAAGCTGCCTTTTAAATGAATTCGAATATTTTTTTACTTTTATCAAGGTTTTCCAACAATTTTACTTGACGCTTTGTGAAAGGGACCAGTTTTTTTTTTAGTTAAATTTTTAAACCTGAAAGCGTTCTGTGTTGATGATTTTAATCAAAATAGGAAGAGATCGCTTTCAAAGATCGCAATGGGGTCCCAGGGACTTGGGTGCTATTGATGAAGAACCGTGTAAGTCAATGAAGCCAAAATTTCCGGTATATCGCCCCCGCGTCGGACTACCATCATTCAGAAGGTTAATCAAATCTTAAACAACTTAAAACTTTCTACTCTTTAAAACCCCCCCCAGGGGAAACCCCCTACGTATGATGACTTAAAATCAGCTAAAATTACTTTTTTTTGGCAGCGTTCCGAAAAGCAAAGAGCTCTCATGGCTTATTACTGATAGGTGGCATAAAGTGAAAATATTCCAGATCGTGCCATTAAAATTTTTCTTTGCATTGAGAAAATCAAAAATAGAATCAATTCCCCTTCTGTAAAAGGAGGCTTTTGGGGGATTCATGGCGACTCCGCTCCCCCCCTACCCTCAGATTCTTCCAATAAAAAGGGATTCCTCACGAAAAGCCCCGTCAAGACCAGGGTGTTAAATGCGTTTTGGAACTTTAAAATTTGGGAGCATAGGCGAGGCTAAAATAAAAGGTATTTTTTTTAGATCTAAACTTCGACAGTTCCTTTTTAAAGGTCGACGCGAAGATTACTTTTATGGGGGGGGAAATGCCTTGTCCACCAGATTTTTTTCTTTTTTTTTTTGGGGGGGAGAGCCTCCTCCCTCGCTTCCCGGGGACCCTTCGGGATGGTTTGGAGCAGAATGTCGTACAGTATGCTTTTTCTAAACAACGCGAGGCAGAGCGGGGGCCACCCTCCGGTCCAACTCAGAAAATAAAAAATGGCGAAGTAGGGGGAAAACCAGAAAAAAAAGGTCAGATGAAAATGGGTTTAAAAAGAAGAGACCCTGAGTCAAAATGAGCACATGACTAAAAGAAGCTTCTAGAACCCGAAAACAAAACAATAGTTTTAGACATCACTAGATTCACAATATTCAAATCGGGGTTTAGAAATAAAAGGGGAAGGGGTAGACCAAAAATTAAAGTGATAAATACAGTTTGAAAATTTTCTGGGACTAGGAAAGTCCTGACGAGATAGTTTTCAATAAATGAAGAGAAATTATTAATTAATTCATGATAACCCCTAAGGGGGGGACAGGGAAGGGCCCCCCATAGCGGGGGGTAAAAGACGGGTTGAACCGACCAACGGAGGAGTAGGGGTTTTTGGGGTTGGGCTTGAAAAATCTCCCGGGGAAAAACCTTGAGCCATGTCACTTTGGGGGGCATTTTTTTTGGGGAAGCCCATTTTAAACAGTTTAAATGTTTTTTTTGTTTAAGGGGGAAAATGGGGGGACGGGGTGTGCTATGGAAAAAGTGTTTTTTAAGTAGTTTTTTAAAATATTTTTTTGTTGAGTATACATAAAAAAACCCAAAAATGTATTTTACTAAAATTTTTATTTAGAAAATAAAATTAAAAAATGGGAAAAATTATGATTTGTTTCAATTTTTTAAAAATGTATAATTGAAGACAATTTGATTTTTTAATTCTAAGTGTACTGAATATTGGTTAGATGAGAGAAGGGAATTAAATTTCTTTTTTAAAAGATCTCACTCTACGGAAGTGTGCTTAACAGTGGATGATTGTTAATTTTTCCCGGGAAGGCGTAAAAAATAAAATTTTTTGTTTTGTATGAATCATTAAGTAAAATTTCCTAAATAAGTTTTTTCTTATTAAATTTCGGCTTGCATATTTTTTCGTTTGGTGATTTAGCACAAAAACATTTTTGCCATTTTAGAAAGTTCTCCCCTTTCTTTGGAGAAAATTCCCCAGTTTAAGTTATAATTGTTAAGACATTAACTTTTATTTTAAATTGCTTGGTTTTTAATTAAATTCTCTTGCCCAAATTAATTTCCAAAATTTCGGGATTTCAATTTGCTTACAATATTTTTTGATTTCAATCATGTTGTGAAAAAAGAATTCTTTTTTTAAATGGCTTACATCTATTTTAACATTAATTTGGTTAATATAAAACTTGCTTAAATTTATATTGGGGTATTGTATTTTTTAAAATTAAGTAAAGTGGCAAGTTTTTTTTTTTAAATTTAAAAAAGAATTTTAATATGGTAAAATTATTGTATTGAATTAAATGAACTCAGTTTTTATATTATTGACATATAATTTTGTGTTTTCTTTCCTTTTTATAATTAATACTGTCATTTAAAAAATTAGTGTAAATTCCTAATAAGTTGTGAATTTTTTTTTTACATTTGTCAAAAAAATTAATCAAGTTGAAAAAATAAAATCTGGAGAAAATTGAAGTATGAATATTTAAAATTTTATAGATTTGTGGAGATAAAAATTTTTTGAGCCAAAAAGGGAAAAAACGAAGCCTCCATGTCCTGCACCCCCTGGGGGGGGACATGACGGTTCGTTGTTCTCTCCCGGAAAGCCCATCGCGAGCCCGACGATTCCCCACGGATCCCGGACGGAAGTTGCGTCCGGGCTTTATTGGTCAGCCTCCCTTTTGGTTTTTATGCTGGGGTTTAAGAGTCCTTTGACAATGATTTAGGCAGTTGATATCCCCTTAATATTTAAATTCTTTAACCGTTTTTTTGGTTCAGCAAATTTTTCCTTTTTCCTTTGGCTGCAAGCTGTTGACTGAATTGCCTTTTTTTTCCCTTAGGTGGGATGGGTTTTTAAAAA